>NC_056627.2:195919460-196079460 GCF_002870075.4 Lactuca sativa
GATGTTATTGCAAACAACGAATATGAGATTTTCAAGCAATGGAAGTCCAGATAATGTAGGCGTTTTTTGTTTTTTCAAAGCTAAAATGTCTGTAGTTTGCGGACCATATCTGTAACCCTCCGCATCAGAAGAGGTGGGCCAAACCTCTGCAAACTGCAATAAGAAGTCTTTTTGTTTTTTAATGTATGTAGACTACTGAAATAAACTAAAATTAACCATACAACAATTAAAAATAATTCTAAATCAAAATTTATCTAGTTTTATTCATATACAAATCAAATATAAAGATCATCGTGATCATATGATTTTTAAATACATTTATATAAAATAATTAAACATAATAATTACTAAATAATAATAAATAAAATTGTTAATTTAACGAGCAACATGTTCATTTTGTTAAATTTTTCAAGACGATGATTATTTCTTCTGTTAGTTTCAGTAGATTTGATAATTTTAGTGATTAACTTTATAATTTATTAGTATTTGGTTGTAGACAATGTAACACTATATATATATATATATATATATATATATATATATATATATATATATATATATATATATATATATATATATATATATATATATATATAATTTATCAAACGGTTTTGAAATTATATAAAAAATATATTTAAACTGTTTATAATATACTTCATAATATTATTAAAAAAGTAAACATTGTTAAAAATATAAAACAAATATATGTTAAATAATATAACTTAAAGTAACATGAAAAATGATTTGAAGAGAAGATCTAGTGTTCGCCATACATTAGTTTTTAAGTCAAATGTCTTTAAAAAATTACTGTAAACGATTTTGCATAGCGTTACTAGAAGTGATTTTTTTTCTTTTTTTTTTTTTCTTTATAAAAAAACAACGCCATAGTTTGAAATAAGGACCATTTCTACAATAATCACCAACTTTGAACCAAAGATGTAATATTCACCAAAGGTGTGGAACCAAACATGTTATTTATTCTATTGAGAAATAGGAAAAAAAAAAAAAAAAGTTTACATGCTTTAACAAAAGTTTGCAAGAAAATAAATTATGGAAAAGGAAGGTCGGTCCATTTATCAAAACAAAGCAGTGAATAACGTGAGAGTTCGTACAGATCCGTTAATCAAAACAGAGGTAGCTTGAAGCCTTGAACGAGCGAAATTGTTATCGTCTTCGTGCCTGTGAGAAAGGAGAACGAATTTCAGGATGTCGTGTTTGGTTGGATGCTGTGCGTCTTTGACTTGCGGTTTGTGCACATCGGCGGCATCAACAATCACAAAGAAATCAGCTAGGCTCGGCTATTGCGGTCTCTTTGGTCTCTCTTTGATCGTCTCTTGGGTCCTTCGTGAAGTCGGCACTCCTCTTTTGAAGCAAATCCCATGTTAGTTATTCCCTTTCACCTCACACCCGAATTCGTGATTAGGGTTTGTTTGTTTGAATGGTTTCATGAACAATTGAATTGAATTTAGTGATTTCCTTCTCCAGTTTCGTGCTCTTAACTGGTTCAGCTTATGTCCTATCACTTTATTCTCTGAAATTTAAGCTAATTATCAGTAACAATCAAGTTTTTTGTTTTGTGGTTTATAGGGATAAACACTTCCGATACTCTGTCGGATGAATGGTTCCAAATGGAAGCTGTTCTTCGTGTCAGCCTTGGAAATTGCTTGTTTTTCACAATACTTGCTCTTTTGCTGATTGGTGTAAAGGATCAAAACGACACACGTGATGCTTGGCACCATGGTGGATGGATCTTCAAGATTTTGATCTGGGCTTTGCTTATCATTCTCATGTTCTTCCTTCCGAATCCAGTCATATCAGTCTATGGTTAGTTACCCTGGCAATTAGGGCTAATTGCATGAAATAGCTATGCAACTTCATTATTTCATGTTACTTAATATCATTATATGCAAATCTGCTTGCCTCAAGAAAATGTTTAGTTGATATAAATCAAAACACTTTAAATTTGCAGGATGGATATCAAAGTTTGGAGCAGGGTTCTTCTTACTAGTCCAAGTGATTATATTATTGGATGCTACACATTCATGGAACGATGCTTGGGTTGCCAGAGATGAACAAAAGTGGTTAGTTCAAGTTTCTATGAAAAAGTTATCTTAAAACCTGTTTCTTTGGTTAGAAAAATTACAAAAAAACCATTACATTTTTACCTTTTTAATGTATACTTTACTTTTCAGGTTTGTTGCTTTACTTGTGGTATCAATCACTTGCTATATTGCTGCCTTTGCAATTCCAGGAGTGTTGTTTATTTGGTTCAATCCCTCTGGCTATGACTGTGGTCTAAATATCTTCTTTCTTGTCATGACAATGATTCTTTCACTTTCATTTGGCATCATTGCGCTACATCCAGCTGTAAGCATTTCTTTTTTTTTTTCAAAAAAATTGTGATTTGACTTATATCAAAAGTTTATCTTCCAAAACTAACTACAGGTGAATGGTAGTCTTTTACCCGCATCAGTGATCTCAGTTTACTGTGCTTATGTTTGTTACACTGCTCTCTCTGCTGAACCCCGAGATTACGCGTGCAATGGTCTTAACAAATCAAAAGCAGTCACAACAAGTACACTTATTCTTGGCATGCTTACAACTGTTCTTTCGGTTTTATATTCCGCTCTTCGTGCTGGATCTTCTACCACCTTCCTTTCTCCTCCATCTTCTCCAAGAGCAGGTAATATCATATCCTACTTTCATTTTGTTTTATATTCAATGTATAATTCTTCCATTCAGACTCAAATTTTTGACTACAGGCGAAAGAGCATCGCTTCTAGAATCCGATGAACTGGAAGAAGGGAAAAAAGGCAAGAAAGATAGTGAACCGAGGCCCGTGACTTATTCATACATGTTTTTCCATTTGATATTTGCATCAGCGAGTATGTATTCAGCAATGCTTTTATCGGGGTGGAGTAGTTCGGAAAGCTCGGATCTCATTGATGTCGGGTGGACATCGGTTTGGGTTCGTATAGGCACTGAATGGGTCACGGCCGGGCTTTATATTTGGTCCCTACTTGCCCCGCTTATGTTCCCGGATCGTGAGTTTTATTAGATGTTTGTTTGTATGATGGGTTAATGTGGTATGTGGATATGGGGTTTCAACTTAATTTGTTATCATGTAAAAATGTAAATTCGAAGTATTTGGAATAGATATAAGGGGGTGTTTGAGATTGGTTATTTAAAGCAACTTATGTGGTATCATGTGGAAGTTTGAAAAAAAAGTGTTTGGATTAGGTTATGTTGTATTAAAGTGAAATAAGTTGATAAGTTGTTTTTAGTTTTTGACAATTTCATTGTAGAACGAGTTTGAAATATTGTCTTTCTCATTCCTTCTGAATAAGATCATCGAGTTCCATTTTAGAAATCTTCTATTTCATCCATTAAAAAATTTGGATCAGCTACTTTCATATTTTTGAACAATTTACCCAACTTTGTATCCTTCTGGCGAAAATCCTTTACATACTCGAATAGGAAGTTCTTTGCCTTCGATTAACATCTTTTGCTTTGCACTTGATTTGGTAGCAAGAATCTCAGAAAAAGTTCTAATATCTCTCGGGTTCATCTTTGGGGAATATGTCTATGTGAAAGTCTCTCATTCCATAGTTACTAGGATCGCTTGCCCCCCTATGTTTTTCGTTCCAGTACGGTCCAGAAATGGGACCAATTGCGATCCAATCGTTTCCTAGATCGCGACCCAAACGCAAAATCGACCGACCCTAATCGCTTGAATTGTCGATTGGATTACACTAAGGATCGCGATTTCAACCTGAATCCGTCGCGCCATCAATTACAGGAACGCCGACCCATCAATTTCAGGAACGTTCGGGCAAAATTGAAAATTAAAAAAAAAACATCGGGCAGTTGAAACGTTGGTTCCAGAATTGGGGAACCAAAAAAAAAGAACGATGATCATGAGGTATGGGGAATCAAAATCAATTAGGCAATTCTATTACTCTATTTCATATTCACGGTATTCTTCTACACCTTCAAACACCGAAACCAATTTCTTTGTTGGAAAAATGGTATTTGGTAAAGATAATCCCGTTCCAGAAAGTGTTGATGTTACCTTGACTGATTCTGATAATGAAGATGGAGTTCTAGGCGTTGCAGAAAATGTTGAAGCTCCTCAAAATGTTCAGGCTTCCAAGGTTGATAAACCCCTGTTGCAGGAAGTGGACATAGTTGGTGTATCAGGGAGTAAAAACGCAGGGGGTTCAAAGAAATGGGTGTGTAAGCACTGCCATCAAATGTTTACCAGCTCTTATACTAGAATTCATGTACACTTTTTTGGTGCTGCAATCAGGAAAGCACCAGAAATCAAAAGGTGTCCTACTATACTCAAGGATCGGGTTAAATATCAAAGCTTGTTAAACAGAGTAAATGCTGCTGAATCAAAAGGTATTTCTAAGTCTTTGAAGAACTCTGTAATTAATAAAAAACAGAGTTCTACTTCTAAATCTAAAAAACCACTTGAAGATTCTTTTGGTATGATGGAAAGAAACACTGTTGATATGAAGATTATGAGAGCATTATGTGCTAATGGCATTCCTTTCAATGTTCTACGTAATCCTCAATTTCAAGAGACGATAACAGCCATAAACAGGGCACCTGCTGGTTATAAGGCTCCTTCATATGATAAAGCGCGAACCGTTTTGCTTGACGAGTGTGTGAGAGATGTGGAAAAGGGGCTGACTTCAGTGAAGGATACATGGTATACACAGGGGGTTTCTATTGTGTCGGATGGTTGGTCCAATGTTAAACATCGACCATTAATCAATGTTATTGCTACCAACAGCCGTGGAGCCATGTTTATGTATGCAGAGGACTTTTCTGGTGTAGAGAAGACAGGAGAAGCAATTGCAAACTTCTTGCTTGAAGCCATAGAAACCGTAGGACCAAGGAATGTTCTACAAGTTGTTACCGACAATGCGGAAAACTGTAAGGCTGCTGGAAAGGAGGTGGAGAAGGTACATAAACAAATTTTTTGGTCTCCTTATTGTGTCCATACTTTGAATTTAATTTTTAAAGATCTTGCAATTGATTGTTTTTGGCTAATGGACACATATAGGAAAGGGAAAATAGTTGTTAAGTATTTTCTTAATCACACCCATGCATTGGCTATTTTTAGAGAAAATTCACAATTGGAATTGTTAAAAGTAGCCAAAACAAGATTTGCATCTCATTATATTTTGCTGAAAAGGTTATGGGATTGTAGAGAGTCTCTTTCTACTACAATTGTCCTTAATTCATGGAGAAAATGGCTGAAAAATACTGATACAAACACTAGGCAAAGTGGATTATTAGTTGCTGATACAATTAAAAGTGAAAACTTTTGGGATGATGTGGAAAGTGTCCTTGCTGTTACAAAACCAATATTCTTGATGGTTAAATTTTGTGATGGTGAGGGATCAAAGATGGGAGAAATTTATGAGAAAATGGATAACATGCTAGGAGAGATTAAGGATGTCATGATGAATCATCGTTATGCTGAGTATTACCCTCGATTGGAGAAGATTATACTAGCAAGGTGGGAGAAGATGACAATCCCTTTGCATTGTTTAGGATTTGCATTATCTCCACGATTTTATGATAAAAATTATCTTGAGGAGATGGCACCAGGTGGAGTTCATAGGAAAGCTCCAAATCTTGATAAGGAGGTTATGGTTGGTGTAATGGAATCTTTTAAGAGGATCGCGGAAAGTGGAGAAGAGGAGCGTCTTCTACGTGAGAAATTCGCTACTTTTCACATGAAAAAAGGCCTTTATGCATTGGCGGCAGCTCACATGGATGCAGTGACCATGGATGCTATTGATTGGTGGTCAAGTTACGGGTCAGAAACGCCCGAACTTGCTGTTATAGCAAAGAAATTTTTATCACAACCTATTAGTAGTTCATCAGCCGAGAGAAACTGGAGTACGTACTCTTACATACATAATGTCAAGAGAAACCGATTGAACTCCAAAAGGGTTGATAAATTGGTGTTTATACATTCAAATATTCGTCTCCAATCAAGATTCTCCAAAAGTTACACATCCGGGCCACACAAGAAGTGGAATGTAAATCCCGAAAGCACTAACTTGGAAGAGTCAAGTATAAGACTTGAAGAAATGAAGTGGGAAAATCTAGAAGATGTTGAGAGAGTAGCTGATGATGGGAATGAAAAAAGGCAAAGGAAAGAGTAAACTAAGGGATCTTTTGGTATTGAAGTTACATTGTTTTGAACTTTGAAGTTATTTTAGCTTTATTTGGTATTGATCTTTTGGTATTGAAGTTATTTTGTTACTTTTGTATTGAAATTTTGAAGTATGAATTGAAGTATTGATCTTTTGGTATTTAGTATACTTTTTATATTTATAGTCTTATATATTTTAGTAATATATGATACATCGTACTACATTATGTGGTACACCGTTCCACGTACCGAAATACCGTTCCGGAGAAGACTACCCCCCCTCGTACCGAATTTTACAGATTACCGATCCTCGGTCCCGTTTTCGTTCCACGTACCGGAACAATCCCGTTTCCGTGTAACTATGTCTCATTCCTCCAGGCTTGACTAGTTCAAAATTGAAAAAAAAAACTTGCTTATTAAATATTCTAGAGGTAATAGAAGTTAACCTGATATGTGTTGATTGAGCACACATCTTTCTTGTCTTTGGCAATTCTATGGGAGAACCTTTTTTTTTCTTTCTTTTTGAGTTTTCACAAATTCTGGTTTCTTGGAGCTTGGAAAGATAGGCCATTTCTTTGGTTTCTTGGAGCTTGGAAAGATGTTGGAATATCAAATTGTTTCATATGTGTGTCAGACTTCTTTAATGTTCTGGGAGGCATGTTCTTTTTGGTTGCTTTTGTCTTTCTAGCAAATATTGGTGTAGTTTCAAATTCAAGTTCATCTTCATCACTATCTTTGCCGACTGTTTCTTCTTTTTCTTTTGAACAGGTTTTTTCTTAGCAAGTGACTTCTATCTGCCACCTTTGCTTTTACTCCGCTCTTTTTGGTCTTCTTTTTGAAGCTCATGTGCATATTATTTATCCTTCTCTATTTTTTCTTTATCTCTGCATTTCTCCTGTTCTTCTAAGTCTTGTAAACAATCAACAAATTCTAAGGAACTAGTTAAGGAAGGTGGCACAGTTTGGCACCATGATTCGTTGCGGTGTATTTCTACCTTTATCGGTTTATCGGGTATGATCGTCCAGGTTGAGGATGGGTCAGATGATTGTTCGGGCCTCAGTTGCCATGTCTGTTGGGTTTCAATGGTGCAGAAACGTGGAAAGTAATTGATTCTGAGGTCTAGAGGGCCTTGCTCAAGTAGTGACAGTTGAGTCATGGGACTCAAGAATGAAGTGAGTGTGATGAATGGATCGAGGATTGCAGTCGTAGATTAAGTGATTGGCAGATAGAATGGGATGTCACAATCATCGAAATAGATTATGTACTTCCAGCTTTCCGTGATCGGAGGAAAGAGAGAGTGGTCATGTGATTTTAAGGGATGGGATGTAGTCCCGACATGAGTCTTGAAGATTGTGGTTTTCTTGTCGACGGGAATAGCAGCGTAAGAATACATGAAAGGGTTTTTGCGATGTGGTTGCTTTGAGATGAGATCAGGGGTCTGCTTTCTCGAAATTAGTTAGGTTTAAGTGCTAGTTGATTGTTTCAGGAACCAAGGGAAGTGAATCAGCAAGAGCAACTTTTGTTGTCTCTGATGTATCCTGACTAAGAGAATGATGCTTCTTATAATTATGAGTAACGCTCGCGATAAATTTTTTGTTGGGGAACTAGGCGAGGTGTGTGGTAGTTCATTTGTTTCTAGATGTAGAATTGGTGTCATGAGTGGACATAATTATTGTTTGTGCATCTGTATGGGATTCTGATATTAGAGGTGGTTATGATTGGGAGGTTTTCAAGGTTTCCATATGAGATATGGGATAACTTTGTGTTCACTTGGTCATTAACTGGAATATTGGTTTGAGACGTGGTATGTCTGCAACGTCATTTGGTGGTAGTTCAAACCCTAAGTGGGGGAGAACCGACTATTTTGGTTGAAGGATCATTGCTATGTTTGAGTTTATGATTTCAGCAGAATGGTCTAAGGGATTTGTGGTTTGGGTACGCGAAACTTCGTTTCAAGATTTGGTCAGGACGGAGGTGCAGAGAAAGTTATCATTAGATGTATGTATTCAAGAATGAAAGAGTCGTCTTCACGGTAAGAAGATGTTGGATAAGGAGCTCGTTGTAGTAAGTGGTTCCTTTCAGAATGTCGTTGAATAGATCAAGAGGCGTTTGGGATGTTGAGGTTGAGCATCGAGTGCTGAGGGATTCATCGCCTCGTTGTATAGATTGATATCCCTGTTCTAGGGTTGGCAGTATTGATCGGTAAATCAGCTTCAAAGTTTGGTATGTTTAGTCTCACATTGTTATTGCGCAAGCAGTTTATTGGGTTATTGGGTTAGTTTTCAATGTAGTCTCGATCGTTGGTCTTTTCGTTCATCATCAAAAGTGGAGGTTCTTCGAAAGTTTCATTTTGTGTTAGTTGCAGTTCAATGGATGCTTCGACCTACCGTCAGGTTCCATGTGTTTTATATTTTCTTTAGTTTCTAGGTATGTTTAGCCTCAATTGTGGTATATAATTTTGGTGAATAGAAGGCTCAGGTTTTGGCAACATTTCTAGATCACCTTAGGAGTTTTCTCGAGCTAGTTACGAATTGGTGGAATATGTTCGGTTTCAATCAAGGTGTGGGATCTTGTATCGATCATTTATGAGGATGCTTCTGTTAATGGTTGAGGTTTGTCATTTTGTTAAATCTGTTAGTACCTCACCCTTTGGGTAAGGTTGTGAGAATGAGAGGATGCAGTAGATCTAGGGTTGGGTATGTGTCTCCCCTTGGGGGCGTACATTGTAGTAGTGCCTCAATTATGGACATGAGGGGTACAAGTGGACCGAGTAAGATAACTTGAGACCTCTTGATTAGTATTGTTGGCATGGTGATCATTTGGGTTATAACCTTCGAATCGGGACAAGAGTATGACTGTCTATATCTTCCTCTGGGGTTGTGCGACCATGTTTTCATCTAGTTTTACGTTGATAGCAGTTTGTGTTGTGTAAGTAATTGTGCATAATAGAAAAGTATAGCCCATGTTGTGTTCGGATAGCATTGAGAGGGATGCTTTTTGGGTTCCTACAATTCAGTGGACTGCTGGTTGGGTATCTTTAGGTCCCTGTGGGGCTAGTCACGATTCTTCTGGCTATGGGTGGTGTCGACAAGATCAGTTTAGTACCGTGGGATTATCGTGTAGTGGATAGAAGGTGTCACGATGTATCATGAACCAGTAGTTATATGATTTATATGGGTAAGACCCGATGCTCTTTTTATTGAGACTCTTAGGTCTCAGATCGTTACCTTTCTTGGCTTATTTGGGTGTTAGTGCATTTTGGGAGTCGGGAGATTCGGTGACCGGCTGGTTTAGATCATGTGGGCAGTTAAAGGTTGTTAGGAATGATAGTTGTGCACTAGTAGCCGCTTGCAGAGTGTTTGCATTATGAAATTTGGTTGCTTGAGGGCTGTCTATCAGGAGTTCGGTTACCAATGGTGGGCATCAGTTATGTAATCTCAAGCCATGAACTCCATTGTGAACGTCTAGAACGATTCGTCAGGTGGGGGTACACCTGAACTGACATGGGATTCGGATGTAGCATGAGAATTTTTGGATTGACCATCCTTATGCTTGTGGGATCAACAGGTTGGTGATGACTTGTCAAGAAGTCAAGCACGTATTTGAGGTTGTTAGGCGCAACCTCTGAATTGCGGATTTGATGTAATTCACGATCGGTATATTTTGAGCATTCTTTCTGCATATTAGAATGGTATTCCTAGTCAGGGACTAGGGGTGGGTGAGATGAATGAATGACCAATATTCCTGGGGAATAATCTTCTGGGGTTTAAATTGATGGGTTCATGTTTTTGGGAAGTTCCTGCTTTGATTGGTTATCGTGGTGCTATAAGGTCTTCCAGTTGGCAAGAGTAAGATAGTTGTTTCAGTTCTTAGGTAGGGCAGCTGTAACAACCCAAAAATCCAGATAAAATTTGTCATTTTTAAAATAAGGTTTACAACCATAAGTTTGATACTAAAAATCCATTACGTAATAATCATATGAGTGTTTATATCAATGAATGCGAAAAATAGTGGGGAGTGCATGCTACGCCATCAAGTTGGGCCCTTCCCTTTAGAACCGGACGTACCTAAAATCACAATACAAACTGTAAGCTAATGCTTAATGAGTTTTCCTAAAATAACACATATCAATCATACAAATAGCCCCAACCCTGTGGTTCATCCCAACCCAAAACTAGTATGGGCCCACCTTGGGGTATATTTCAACCCAAGCAAATCACAGTGGGCCCCGCCATGGGGTATATTTCAACTTGGGTAAGTCATATTGGTCCCCGCCTTAGGGTATATTTCAACCTGATGATATATGGTCCATTAGCATGGCCCAGACTGCTCTAGCGTGCCAGCCTAGCCTGGCGCGCTCCTGCCAACCTTGTTGGGGACTCCCCAGCTAGCCTCGTTGGGGACTCTCTTGTTGGTTTATATGACTTAGTCCAGTCCGATGTCATTGGCCGCGTACCAGTAACACCAAACTGGGGGGACTTGATGATATATGGTCCATTAGCATGGCCTAGACCACTCTAGAGTGCCAGCCTAGCCTGGCGCACCCCCGCCAGCCTTGTCTGGTGCTCCCTTGCCAGCCATGTTGGGGACTCTCCTGCTGGCCCGGCTTGGCGCTCCCTTGCCTAGCTCCCCTTGCTAGTCTTTCTTGGTGCGCACCCGCCAGCCTTGACTGGGGCGCGCCCGCCAGTCCCGCCCGGCGCCTCCGGGCGGCCTCACCCAACTCCTTGCTAGATGGGTCTAAATTAGGCTGGCCCAAGGCCTGACCTAATTCCCCTTGATCTAATTGTCCCCTATATAATAAACAGTACCTCCTCCATTGTGACATCCCCAGTTTCACGGCCAGAAAAAACCGATTTGTTTATGCTTTGTTTTTAAAATCAGAGTGATCTTTTACAGAAAACAGTTGCGGAATTTGTTCCTAAAATATGATAAAGATTTATCAAAGCATTTCTTTAAATAAATGTATTTTCATTTTATAACAAAATCTCGGGATGTCATGTTCAATACAGACCAAAAGCATAAACAGAACAAAATAGACCTTACAACAGTTATTCATAACTCTAACCTATAATCCAAAATCTCTCGTTATGTCAGCCAACTTATGCTCTCGTGCCATAACCTGTAATACAAAGAAAACTGAGAGGGTCAGGCTTGGGAGCCGGGTTAGCATATAGGGTTTTCAACCCACAATAATATAATTATTATATTTAATTATCAAATAATCAATCCAATTACCCACCCCCTTTATCTCCATTTATTTCTTAAATAATTATCCTAAGAACCGATTACCCTTCTCCCATTCATTCCTAAGGATTGCCCTAAGGAACTGGCACAAAGTCTAGTGCTGCCAAGGTTCTTAGATTACCTCTGGTGAACACGCAGTTCACAATAATTAATGAACACCTAGTTCAAGAACACCTAATAGACACTTAGTTCGAATATTACCCAATGAACACTTAGTTCAAAAACACTTAATGAACGCTTAGTTCAAATACTACCCAATGAACACCTAGTTCAAAAACACTTAGTTCAAATACTACCCAATGAACACCTAGTTCAAAAACACTTAATGAACGCTTAGTTCAAATATCTCTGATGAACACTAAGTTCAAATATCTAATGAACACTTAGTTCGAATATCCCTGGTGAACCCAATCACCTAAGGAACACAGAGTACGAAAGCTCTTAGTTCAAACAATGTAATAATAATCTACATCTCGATCCTGCAAAACCACTAATATTATAAACACATATAAATCATATTTCTAAAACAATATATCCCATCCCGTCGATCCCCACATACTGACCCTATACAATGATCTTACGAGATCTAGCCTAAGAATCGATATGAACCACAAACTAACGAAGCTGCTTCGGAAATTCCCTTGCAGCAAACGAGGATCAATAATGACATCAAATGAGGGAATGGAATAAGTTTCACCACGAACCTTCGTTCGTAAAAGAAAGAACCACAAGACATTTTAAGTCAGGGGTAGTTATCTAGATAACAATGCCTAGGCGTGGTCTGACTATCATGAGGTATTATACCCCCAGACTCTACCTATCCCAGCATCGAACTTTGCCTAGCAGTGGCCTGAATACATGAGGTATTTCACCCCCAGGCACACCCTATCCAGCAATATAACACCAGACATACCTAGCAGTGGTCTGTTACCGACACACTTTATTAGGCAGTCTACGAAGTTCCCTTAATTACTTCGTGAAATAAAACGCTGACATATGAAGCTCGGTCGATCACTTCATAAAAGAAACGTTGACTCCAAAGCTCTCTCAAAATAAAAGTATGGGGAAATACTACTAGAGTACTCCCGTACGCTCCGTAACCGACACACAAAATTGTCAAAAAGATTTTGTACATGATAGTACTTCAGGCACATTATAGTACTCTAGTATGCGAAAGACTTGTACCCGAGAACATAATAGTACCATGGCACAAGCAGCACCCAAGACACAGAGCTTTTAAAAGGACTTCGTACATAAAATGTACTTCTATACGTAGGATGTACTCCACCGATCATCAATCTCACAACACACGTACTCTTAATATGAGGCTACCCAATGTCCAAACTTAATGGAACTAAACATCCCTATTTAAGTCTTAACCCATCACTAGGCAAGCCTACAATGCTTATAATCAATTTTCGATACTAACTCCGTTTAGGCAATGCTAACTAGTGTATACTTAACACAGAGTTTTAAGTAATAATATCATATATTCACATCTTAACACATATTGAACCATAACTGATTCGCATGTTGTATATCATCAAATATATCTAACACGTATCTCGGACAATACCAAATACTTCACATACATATTTATATTTCATACTTTAATCAATACTCGTATTAAAATCATGTTCCTAAAAGGGACTATACTCATGATACCTTATCGAAAGAACACGTAGTTCAAAAATACATGATCTGTACTCCCGGATCTTAAATTTTCCTCATTACCTAATCCATATTCCTGGATCTAAAACTAACCTCTTGATCTAATCCATACTCTCGGATCTAAAACTAACCTCCTGATCTGATCCATACATCCATATCTAAAACAAGTTTATATCTTTATCCTTTTATCTCATGATCCAAGTCATCTTTTATCACATACCAACAATCTTATCTACGCATGTTCTACCCAACATATTTGCAGATACAAAATACATATACAATTTAACTCATTAAAACCTATATAATTTATCCATCCCACAAACATCTCAAATAAACAACAATATATATACACATAGAAGGTATTTCATAGCAAATACTTAATATTAATGTGTTAGAAGAAAGTGACTATACACTCACATGATCAGAAGATGATCGGACAACACTACGGCTTACAATGGTAGTATTCTTTGGTAAAACCGGGATCACTTCACACACCGAGTTTCTCGCGGGCAGATCTAGCTTCGGCTCGGAAACTCTTTTCTTCTCGAGATCTTCGGACTTCGGGACTTGCTTCGGGTCTTGGGATGATATTGGGGCTTTGGGGGGGAAAGGGGGTTAAAATAGGTCTTAGAGGGTGTATCGGAAGTGGGAGAGAAGGGATGGAGCAACCATAATCGGCTGGCCCTTCAAATCTATTTATAGGGAAAAATTTGCCCTTGCCACGTCGTGGCACCTTTTTCCACGTCATGGACTTGGTCGTCACTACATTAGTCATCACAAGTTGCGTCTGGGGGAATCTAGGAGGCGTCAGAAGACTTGCCACGTCGTGGCACTGCTTGCTACGTCGTGGTATCTGATAGTTTTGGGGTTTCGCGCCCCGAACTTCAGAAATTCATAACTTTCGCATACGAACTCCGTTTTCGACGTTCTTTATATCGACACGTAGGTGAGATTATGATCTACAACTCTCATTTAGACTCCGTTGGCTAATTGTGACTTTATTTTTAATATATTATAAATATATTACTTATATATTATTTTTAGTAGGCCGGGACAGGAAAACTCCGTTCGAAATTCATAACTCCTTCATCTGAACTCCGTTTTCGTCTGTCTTTTTGTAGTTGGACTACTATCGACGAGATCTTCGACTCTCGTTTAGATTGTTTCGGCTAAAAAACTGCTCGATCTTAAATCGAGTATTCGGGTTGCATACCGCTAAGTCGAAACTTCGGAAAATCATAACTTCCTTATACGAAGTTAGATTTGGGCGTTCTTTTTATGCACGCTCTCGGTTTAACGAACTCTACGACTTTTGTTTAGATCACTAAGGATAAATATCACTCTAAAGTAAATTCACTTTTTACGTCATTCAGCGTCGTGCCGGTTCTGTCGCGAAACTTCGGCAGGTCATAACTTCTTCGTTATAACTCGGATTTCGGCGTTCTTTATATCTCCGAAATCCTTGTCACGAACACTAAAGCTTAGTTAAGATTATCCACCCTAAATAATCTTATACCAAAAAGTCATTTTTGACGTTTATCGTCTCTATATTGACTAGCCCGGATCTACGGGCGTTACATCCATGGAGAAGGAGCTTCCCCATGGCTCAGCCACCACTATACTCCGACCGGGTAACTTAGCCGCCACCCTCCGCCGTCAGCCACCACACACCACCGTCACCAAGATGGTTCTCTTCGGCTATGGAGGACTATCTCAGATCTTCTAGTTGATCTAACTTGACCGTCGGAGTCCGCTCCTGGGGCACAGTCCCTGGGACGGCTCTAACGCGTCTCATTGATTGTGACTAGCAGATCTCCGCCGCAACAGAAGACCAGAAGAGCCGCCAGAGGTCGATGTCGCATCACAACCCAATCATAACATGTAACGTACAACAACTAGCATACAATATAAATGAATATTGGGCCGACATTGGTGCCTTATACCTGAAGTTACTGTGAGAAGACTCACCTCAGATTGCTGATAAAATATACGACTCGGCTACTAGTCTGGAAATCTCACACCGAATATACACAAGTTATCCTAATTAGAATTAAATCACACACATAAAGACATAGGCCCAAAACCCTAAGTCCAACTCCTTCAATAAGGCCCAAAAATCTTTCCTTCAATAATAGGGCTAACATCCAAGGTCCAAAACAATAATGGGCCACAAGGCCCAAAGGCCCCACCATGCCATCAATGGACCAATAACAAGTTCAAAGGCCCAATACACTAATAGATATAGGCCCAAGGTTAATTAGGGCCCAACTGGATCAAAAGTCCATCAGAAGACCAAAACCACTGGAAGCATACATCCAACATACATCTTCCAGTATGCTTAGCGTACTAAGTTCATGGGTTGTGCACGCAACGTACAAACTAGTACACCCAAAATACAAGCTACTTTGCACAAAATCCATTAAGTACTTAATGCATGAAGACTCTTTGTCAAAATTCCAAATCTTGGTCATTTTAAAGGTCCTAAGGCATAAAGTTGGCAACTTTATGCCTTTGCATGCCATATGTGAGCCCAACACCTCATTTTATCCATTAAGACTCTCTTTAAGATCTTAAACTCATGCATGGAGTCATAGCAACCATCAAGTTAGCATTTTTATGCTTTAACCATGCCAGAGAACTTCAGATCTAACATTCCTAACCTCTAGAGTTGCTCAAACTCACAAGAGAGGATTCATGGACCAAAAGTGGACTTGCTACTAAACCCTAACTCAAACTAGCAAAAGGATTAGCAAGATGCAAAATTTTTACCTCCAAAAGCTCTTCAAGATGATCTAGATGCAAAATCTACAAGCTCTACCACGTTCAAGACTTGCTCACCACTTCCTTCTCTTTGCTAACACACCAAAAAGAGGTTACTTTAGGCACCTTCAAGCTCAAGAGTCACTCTCAAAGGAACTAGGGTTTTAGGGACGTTTGATGGCAATGGAGGTTGGTAAGGAAGAGGGTTCAAGGTCATAAATGAGCTTAAATAGGGCTCAAGTCCGAGATTTAGGGTTTTAGCCTTCGACCTCATACCCCCACATACAATCTTGTACGCCCTGCGTACGAGCCTCAACTACCAGAAGCATCCAGCTGTGTACGCTAAGCGTACATACATGTACGCCCAATGTATGGAGGGTCCATATTTGCAACTTTAAAAAATCATCAAGGGCTTAAAAGGAAATACTTGTATTTGGATGTTACAACTCTTCCCTACTTGAATTAGACTTCGTCCTCAAAGTCTATTGAATCAAATAAATATGGGTAATGCTCTCTCATCTCGTCCTCCAGCTCCTAGGTCCATTCAGAATCCCTACGGTGCTACCATTTCACCTTCACTAGCTTCACCACTTTGTTACGAAGAGCTTTAGTTTTTCTATCCAGAACTGCAATGGGCTTCTCAACATAGTTCATGCTCTCATCCACCTGAATATCATCCAACGAAATAACTACAACCTCATCTGATACACACTTCTAGAACTGAGACACATGGAAGGTGTTATGGATCTGACTGAGCTTATCAAGGAGATCCAACCGATAAGCAACCTTGCCAACTTGGCATAAATCCTGAATGGACCAATGAATCAGGGACCTAACTTGCCCTTCTTCTAAAAGAGGATGACACCTTTCCAAGGTGACACCCTCAGTAATACAAAATCTCCCACCTGAAACTCAAGATCCGATCGACATCGGTCAGCATAGTTTTTTTGACTACTTTGGGCGACTTGTAGCCTGTCGCACACTTGCTGAATCAATTCAATGGACTTTGGTGCTTCCCATGACATGATGGCCAACCTCCCCCTAACAAACCGGAGTCCTACACCTCCTTCCATACAACATCTCGAATGGGGGCCGGTCATTACTGGCATGATAACTGTTGTTGTAGGAGAACTCTGGTAGTGGGAGGTAAGTATCCCAACTCCATCCGAAGTCTAGAATGCACGCCTGAAGCATATCCTCGAGTGTCTGTACCCTCCGATCTCTCTGCCATCGTTCTGGGGGTGGTAAGTTGTACTGAAGTGCAGTTGAGTGCCTAAATCCTCATGAAACTTCCTCCAAAACCTGGAGGTGAACATGAACATTGCGGTCCGAAACCATAGATACCGGAACTCCATGCCTGACTACCACCTCCTGAACATAGATATCCGCTAATTTCTCGGCGGATAGACTCTGTAACGCCTGGATCCTGGTATGTATTTTAAACCAAACTATTCATTTTTGCAAAGGGACTCGACGAGTTGGAGGCCCCAAACTCGTCGAGTAAAAACGGATTTTTGGATGCAGGACATGAAGTCTACTCGACGAGTTGAGAAGCCTCAACTCGACGAGTTGGGATGCCAGAGTGAAACCCTAATTTCAGGGTTTGCACCTTATTTAGGCACCTTAAAAATTCATTGTGGCCTCCCTCATCGCCTCCCTCATACCATCAAAACCCTAGTTCTTGATCTTGAGCCTTTTGAGTGTGTGTGAGTGAAAAGAGAGTGATCCTTTGGTATTTCCTTGAATGAGTGGAAGCTAGAAGTGCTTGGTTGAAGGAAGAAGCCTTGGATCCAGAGATTTTGTTGTCAAAGCAGCCTTATTGAGGTATCAAGTCTATACTTTGATTATTCATTTACTATATTTCTTCGTGGAGTAGTTCAGGGCCTTAAGGAGCCTATTATGGAACCATTCATGGATGCAAGCATGTTTTGGGGTCATGACTTCTGATCTAGAGCCCTTGAGGGACTCAATGACATAAAGGTGCCAACTTTATGTCCATGGGAGTACCATGCAACTTGTGAACCACTTTTTAGGGCCTTTTGAGCTAAATAACCCATGCATGAACGTAAAGTTAGAAACTCAGCGAGTTGGCCACGGTTTTGGGTTATGAAGATTGAGGAACTCGATGAGTCCAAGGAAGGACTCGGCTAGTTGTGAGTGAAAGGTCCTAACTATGTTATGAAGAATAAGGAACTCGACGAGTCCAAGGTAGGACTCAACAAGTTGTGAGTGAAAGGTCCCGACTATGTTATGAAGATTGAGGAACTCGACGAGTTCAAGGAGGAACTTGACGAGTTGTGAGCGAAATGTCCCGAATCCGTATGAAGGGGAACTCAACCAGTTCATGAAAGAACTCGATGAGTAGGATCGAGATTTCAGGGTATTAGGGATCATGGAATTCGACGAGTTGATGAACCAACTCGGCGAGTTGATTCAACAAGGATGTTGACTTTGACTTTGACAATTGACAAGAGTTCACCCTTAAAAGGGTTATAATTATGAAAGGGTAGTTAAAGGAGATTGTTATGTGTAGGAGTTTGAGAGGAGTTGATCCCAGTACCGAGGACAGTTCAGCTACTATGCAACTTTGAGGCGAGTTACCTTCCAGTAGAAGTGGGGTCGAAAGCACCAATGTCGTCCCACTATTAGATTGATTATAGTAGAGATGATTGTCTTTGTGATAATTGTATGGTATGCCTCTTTCTGTTATGCTATTTGTGCTAGTATGCTATGATATTATGTGATAGTGGTAGGAGGGGACTAGTCCCCAGACCCGGTTGAGATATATTGGCAGAGTGGATCGGGCACCCAGATATGCCTGACAATATGATATGCTATGTTATTATGTGGTAGTGGTAGGGGTGAAATAGTCCCCATTTCCGGTTGAAATAAATCGGAGGGTAGGTCGGGCACCCAGATATGCCTGACAGGGTAGGTCGAGCACCAAAATATGCTTGACAAGGGGAAGGTCGGGCACCCTGATATGCTTGACAAGGGTAGGTTGACCACCCAGGTATTATCAGCAGGGTAGGCCGGGCATCCAGATATGTCTGGCAGTATGTTTATTGTATGGTATGTGGTATGATGGGGGAACTCACTAAGCTTTGTGCTTACAATTTTCAGTTTTGGTTGCAGGTCCTTATTCTTCGAAGGGAAAGGAGTCGGCACGGTAGCAGCGCATCACACACACGATTTTTTGCATATGAGATTCTTGGGATTGTACTCTAACATTGTTACTATCTCATGACATGGTTTTGAGACATATGATCTATGGTTTTTATGAAATGAAATAACTTGATCATGTTTTATATAAATTTTTTTATGAATCGCTATATCAAAAAAGAAATTTTTGGTCTTGAATTTTGGGATGTTACAAGTTAGTATCAAAGCCTTGGTTTGAGGGATTCGGACACACCTTCGGGGGTGTATGGACTCAAATCAATGGTTTGAAAGATTTTTACAAGAAAATAGTTTTTCTAAAATTTAAAATAAAGAGTTTTGAGAAAGAACAAGGTGTGTGATGCGTGCAATCGGCCGAGCTCAAGTAAGTTTTCCCCAAGATACCCATACATGTTTGTTATGATATATGATATGATTATGAGAACAGCAGGTTAGATAGGGTTGAGGATCTAGGAAGGATGCCTTATATGCCTATTGTATGTGTATGAGAACTGCATGCTAAATTAGGGCTAATGATTTAGGAATGTAACGCCCCGATTCTCAGGTATTGATTTATGGTTATAAATTTTCATGATTTCAAGGTCTACTCGACGAGTTGGTTTCCATGACTCGTCGAGTAGTAGCAGGTTGGTCCACGTGTTTAAGTGACCTACTCATCGAGTCCAAGAAGGGACTCGACGAGTAGGAGCTAGAGAATGAAACCCTAATTTCCGGGGTTTTGCACCCTATTTAAGGGATCATTAGCCTCCTTTGGCCTCCTTACTGTCCCTTGAGAGCTCAACAAACCCTAATACGTGTGTGTATGCTCTATTTGTGTGTTTTAAGCTTTGGAAGAGGATTCTTGGTGATAAGAGCTTGGAGAACAAGTGTCTAGAATCAAGGAACGTGTGGGAATCGTAAATCTACCTCAGTTAGCATCAATTGAAGGTATCAAGTCGTTATCTTGACCTCATTTCCTTTTAGATCTCATTTAGGTGGAGTTTAGGGCTTTTATAGCATATTAGGAAGTTTTTCTTGTGTATGAGCTAAGAAGTGAATTTGCAACTTCAGATCTGAGCTCTCTTGGGTCTCCAAGTCCATAATGCTTTCAGCTTTAGCAAGTGTGAACCTCTCCTCAAGTGTAAAACTCCTTTACAAGCTTGGTTTTGTCATTATAAGACTTTAGAGCCTTGAATGCATGTAAAGTTTGCAACTTTACATGATAAACATGCCTTGGGAAGCTGGATCTACAATATGGAACCTTAAGATGGCTTAATAAGCATCTGCATGGATATGGATTGAAGGGAGTCGACAAGTTGCATGGTCAACTCGGCGAGTCCGATGAAGACTGTCGTGGGCTCGGCGAGTCGGTAGGGTGACTCAGTGAGTCAACTGGGGTAACTCGACGAGTCAGTTGGGGTTTTCACGACTACTCAAGTTCTGGAAGGGCTCGACGAGTTAATTACTACACTCAACGATTCAGGTCAACATGGATTGTTGACCTTGATCGTTGACTTTGACTTTGGCCAAGGGTTGACTATTTGACTTTTGGGGCATTTGGGGAAAGGGGAAATTTACAAGTATGGTTCTATGGTGAATATAGGTGGTGGAGTTTGTGCCGGTGATCCGAGAGTTTGAGCTTCTCTTTCGAGTCGACAGTTGCGAGGTGAGTTATCCTCACTATATCAATACGGTCGAAGGGACCAAGGTCGGCCCTTTATGGATTGTATCCGGTTATAGCATGATATGTTTATTGGTTATATCCTGGTAGTTAGGATGGTGATATGTTTATTCTTAGTGACCTGGTTAGGCCAGTGTCCTGGTTATAGGATCATGCTATGTTAGTGACCGGTTAGGTCTGTATCCCGGTTTGGGATGTTGCTATGATTAGTGATCTGTTAGATCGATTTGACTATTATATGATATAAGCTAGTGTATGATGTTTATGTCACATGTTTGTTTGATTGGGGGTTGGGTTGAGGCGGTCTTGCTTTGTGTTGTAGGCCAACATACCCGGTGAGCACTCCAGATAGGTTGTAGGCCCTGCGAGGCGGTCCAGTCATGTCGAAGGCTCGGGAGAGGTCCAGATAGGTTGTAGGCCCTGCGAGGCGGTCCAGTCAGGATGAAGGCTCATTATGCATGTTGTTATGTATTTTTTGATATGATATGATTATGGTTATATGAGGTTGGTATTTTGGGGGAACTCACTAAGCTTCGAAGCTTACATCTATTGATTATTGTTTCGGGTACTTCTGGTGATCGCGGGAAGGCGAAGACATGATCGTACCGCTCCTCCTGCGGTTATGATTTTATGATTTGATACTGGGATACTCTGAAATTATTAATTTGAAAACAAACCTTGTAATGTTAAATGTGTAACACCCGGATTCCCAGATATATTAATTATTCCTTTATTTTTTTTGGAGGTTGAGAGGGGACTCGGCAAGTTGTTGTTTAAACTCGCCGAGTATGGTCGCGGATTCATATTCGGGTTCATAGCTGGACTCGACGAGTTCATGAGTGGAATCGGCGAGTCCATGCTGTTTAATGAAACCCTAATTTCCTGGGTTTGGGACCTATTTAAATGCCCTTAAGGCCGTCATTTGCGGCTACCAAACCCAAGAGAGAAACCCTAAAAGATCTAGAGTGTTTGTGAGGAAGGAGAGGCCATTCTTGATCATTTTGTTGGTGTATTTGCAAGAAAGAGGTGACCAAGGCAAGAGGAGGCTGAAGGAGGTGCGATTTTGGTGACTTCAGAGTTCATAGACTTCATATTGAGGTATTTATTCGGACCTTCTTCAGATTTGGTGTTGATTCTTAGAGTTAGGGTTTTCTAACCCCTTTAGAGGATGGACATGTGGAGCAATTGGTCCCTTCTCGAGTTTATGCTTTGGATCTGGACCCAAAGAGGTCTAGAGACCTTAACCCTTGGAGCTTTATGAGTTATTTTGGGAGCCATGAACTTAGGATGTTATTTTTGGGGCTAAATCACCAAGTTAGACCATCTAAATGTTATATGAGTGTCAAGGTATGAACTTTACGTGATTATCATGCTTGGGAAGGTCATATCTATGGATTAAAGGAACAGATCTGACCTCAGGAGGTCTATGAAGTTTGTGCATGGCATGAACTCGCCGAGTCCAAAGATCAGACTCGGCGATTAGGGTGAGGGTTTCCCGTAAATCACTCAGTGAGTGGACTTGCCGAGTTGGGAAATAACTCAGTGAGGCAGAGAGAGTTAGGGGACTGGAGTTCAAGGCGGAACTCGCCGAGTTGTTCTTGAGACTCGGCGAGTTGAGTCGGGGTGGCCCCGCGATTCATGTTAGGAGTGACTCGTCGAGTAAGGGGAGGAACTCGACGAGCCAAGCGGGACTAAAAGAGTTAGTAGACACGTGTAGACTCGCCGAGTCGGGTCAAAGTTTGATTGTTGACTTTTGTTGACTTTTAGGATTTGGTCAACAATGTGGCCTTTGAGCTGATAGAGGGGTAAAATGGTCTTTCGCCTAGAGAGGGTTGAGTCTAGTCCCGAGAGTTATATTTATGAGAATATTTACTTTGTGTGATTAGGCGGAGGCTAGATCATATTTCTCCCGAGTCAGAGATATACTGAGACACTTGAGGTGAGTCTTCTCACTAAACTTTACCTAGTGTGGTAACAGAGTTATATGACAGAGTATTTTAGAGTTATATGCCAGTGTATTTGCATGTTATTATGTGTTGTGATTTTTGTGATATGAGATATGCATGATTCAGAGTTAGCAGAGTTAGGACCAGTGGGTCCACAGAATTATGGGACCGAGAGGGTCCCATAGAGATATTCAACCAGAGGGTCAATAGAGTTACCGCCTTGAGTGGCTGATATGTGTTTATGTGGTATTTTGGGGAACTCACTAAGCATTTATGCTTACAGTGTTATGTGTGTGTGTTTCAGGTACCAGGGATGATCGCGGGAAGGCGCCGGCATGACTCGTACACATGCACACTGGAGTTCATATGTTTTGATCTTGGGGTTTTGTATTGAGATAATGTTGATACAATGTTTTAAAATGTGGATGTGAATGAAATTATACGGTTTATAAAATGCAAAAAATTGTTTAAATTTTTACGGTGTTACAAGTTGGTATCAGAGCCTTGGTTTAAGGGATTCGGATGCATCTTCGGGCGTATCTGAACTCAAACTGAGGATTTGAGAATTTTTTTGATAATAAAGTAAAAATTTTGAAAAGAGTAAAAAGCGTTTTGAGACAAACAGAGAAGATCCGTGTGTACGATAAGCCAGCGCCCGAACGGTGATTTCCCAAAATACCCTTACAATAAGTGCTATCAGATATGTTATGTTATGCTATATGAAAAATTATGATATGCATGCTAGAGTAGACTAGGTATTCTTATTAGGGCTAGAGTGGCTTGATATATGATGCCTTAGTCTAGGGGTTTTGCTGCTAGAAATGTTTGAGAGTGTTTAGGTAGCAACGAGGTGCTTTTGAGATATCTTCTAGTGAGTAGCACTTGATTTATGAGAGTAGAGTGCTTGGAAATTTGGGACTTTGGGAGGAGGACTTGGGATGAACGCTAAGTCGGTGTGGTCGTTAGTATTGGGCCCGTACTACCGAAGACACCGGGTTAGTGCGCAACCCAAGTAAGAATCCTTAGGGTACCAGGAACCAAGTAGGATTGGGGGTATCGAGTGTGTGCACACTCGAGCGAGTCTTTGATGTCTTGTGTTGTATTTCAGAGAGGTATCATGGTGGGAACGTGCCACAGACCAGGGACTAATGGAGGGGGTGTGAGCGACGAGGAGCTCCGCCAGATGATTCATGATGAGGTGGCTGCTGCCATCCGCGCTGAGATTCCAGAGATGTTTGGGTCTATCAAGACCACCCTGATAGAGACATTTGACTAGAGATACACTGCTCTTTCTGATGTTGTTGTTGTTGCGGCCACTGCAGCTGTAGTTGCGGCTAGACCGCAGGGTGGTGATGCGTTGCTGTTCCGGGAGTTTAGCAACATAAAACCACCGGAGTTTGATGGGACCCAGGACCCGATTGCAGCGATGAGGTGGATTTCAGACATTGAGGGGTGTTTATTTGCTTGCTCATCTCCTGAGCAGTTGAGAGTCCGGTTCGCGCTGAACCAGCTTCGCTTGGGAGCGAAGGACTGGTGGAAGTTTGTGATGGCGCATTATACGCCTGATGAGCTTGCTGTAGTGACCTGGGAGAGGTTCACTGCTATGTTTCGAGACGAGTACGTTCGCCAGGTGGAGAGGGAGCATTTGGCCCAGGAGTTTTTGACCCTCAAGCAAGGTACTGAGTCTGTCACAGTGATTACGAGGATGTTCCATGAGCGGGCGATGTTCTGCCCAGAGCACGTGTCCTCCGAGCAGGCACGTATGAGCCGATATCTGAGCATTTTGAGGAGGGATATACGGGAGTTCGTGGCGAACTCGACGTACCGGACATTTTCTGAGCATCAGACAAATGCCCGGAAGAGGGAGATAGAGCTGGAGACTCAGGCTAGGGAGGAGGCTGAGTCTCAGGGGAGGGATCGGCGACCAGTGCAGTCTCAGCCGGCAGCCAGGCGGGCCAAGCCCGCTGATTCGAGATCTGGGAGTCAGAAGGGCCGCAATTGTGGTAAGTGCGGCAAGAGCCACGATGGGGTTTGCAGAGCGGGATCTTTCTACAAATGTGGCAAGGAAGGGCACATGGCCAAGGATTGCCCCAAGGGGTTTGCAGTGTGTTTCCACTGCAACCAGACCGGACACCGCAAGACAGAGTGTCCACAGTTGCGAGGGACAGCTCAGGGAGCACCTCAGGGATCTGCCCCTGCTGCCATCAGAGCTGCTGAGAGACGGCCAGTGAAGGCCGAGGTACCGAAGGTACGAGGGAGAGCCTTTCAGTAGGCTGCGGAGGAGGTCCGCGCTGCGCCCGACGTTGTAGCTGGTATGTATCCTTTCTTGTATTTATTTTGATGTTGGAATATAGTGTTTATTTTATGTTATGCGTAGGTACTTTTCTTGTGAATTTTGTACCTGCCTTGGTGTTATTTGACTCGGGTGTGAGTCGGTCTTTTGTATCTTTGGCTTTTAGTCAGCACATCAGTATTAGTCAAGAGGCGTTGAGCCGACCTCTGAGAGTTTCCATAGCTGACGAGAGGACGGTGTATGCCGCCGATGTGATCCGAGGATGTGTACTTGAGATTTTCGGCGTCGAGTTTCCGATTGATTTGGTTCCTATTGCGATGGGGGATGTCTGTGTCATCGTGGGCATGGATTGGTTGAGCAAAGTGGGAGCGGTTATCGACTGTGAGAGACAGCTGGTGACCATACGAGACCCCAGTGGGGGAGTTCTTACGGTATATGGCGAGGGTACACGTTCTGGGTCAGCATTTTGTTCGGCCGCCAGAGCGAGGCAGAGTCTACAGCAGGGCTGTAGGGGATTTGTAGCATATGTGATGGATGTAAGGGTTGATTCAGGGAGACCGAGGTCAGTTGATGAGGTCCCGATAGTACGTGAGTTTTCGGACGTATTTCCAGAGGATTTGCCGGGTGTGCCTCCGGAGAGGCAGGTAGAGTTCAGTATCGATTTGGTTCCAAGGGCTGCGCCTATCGCCAAGGCGCCTTATCGCCTCGCGCCTCCAGAGATGCAGGAGTTGTCATCGCAGTTTCAAGAGCTGCTGGGGAAAGGGTTTATTCGGCCGAGTAGCTCCCCTTGGGGAGCGCCTATCCTTTTTGTCAAGAAGAAGGATAGTTCACACCGGATGTGCATTGATTACCGGGAGTTGAACAAGCTAACGGTCAAGAACCGTTACCCGTTGCCGAGGATCGACGATTTGTTCGATCAGTTGCAAGGAGCATCTTGGTTCTCCAAGATCGATTTGAGGTCTGGATATCATCAAGTGAGGGTGCGAGATGAGGACATCCAGAAGACAACATTTAGGACTCGTTATGGTCATTACGAGTTCGTGGTGATGCCTTTCGGACTCACCAACGCACCGGCGGTGTTCATGGATCTCATGAACAGAGTGTGCAGACTGATGTTGGATCGCTCGGTGATCAGGTTCATCGACGACATATTGGTGTATTCGAGATCCAGGGAGCAGCATGAGGAGCATTTGAGGCAAATCCTCGGAGTTCTGAGATCGGAGAGGCTTTATGCCAAATTCTCCAAGTGTGATTTTTGGTTGCGAGAGGTCGAGTTCCTAGGGCACCTCGTTAACCAGAAAGGGATATTGGTCGACCCGGACAAGATTGAGGCAGTGATGAGCTGGGAGGTGCCGAGGTCACCTACCGAGATTAGGAGTTTCCTAGGGTTGGCTGGTTATTATCGGAGATTTATCAGGGATTTCTCCAATATTGTCGTGCTACTCACCAAGTTGACCCAGAAGGGTGTTGCTTTTTCATAGGGTCCAGAGCAGCAGGCCTCCTTCGAGTCACTTCGCCAGAGATTATGCGAAGCTCCGGTGTTAGCCCTTCCGAAGGGGATGGAGGACTTTGTAGTGTATTGTGACGCGTCGATATCTGGGCTGGGAGCGGTGCTTATGTAGAGGGGTCATGTGATAGCATACGCATCGAGGCAGCTGAAGCCTCATGAGACGAGGTATCCCACCCACGATCTGGAGTTGGGGGTGGTGGTGTTCGCCCTCAAGATATGGCGTCACTATCTGTATGGGGTTCGGTGTACCATATACACAGACCACAAGAGCCTGAAGTATCTAATGGATCAGCCCAACCTGAATATGCGTCAGAGGAGATGGTTGGATGTGGTGAAGGATTACGATTGTGAGATCCTGTACCACCCGGGCAAGGCTAATATTGTAGCCGATGCACTGAGCCGTAGGGCGGAGGGCGCCCCGATGCGAGATGTTTGTTTGAGATTCATAGTGATGACTCCGATGTTGGACACTATTTGTGGGGCCCAGGCTGAGGCCGTGAGGCCAGAAAGCCAGAAGAGAGAGCGAGTTGTCGGGCTGGTATCGGAGTTTGTTACCGATAGCTGGGAGCTTATGACATTTCAGGGTCGGATATAGCCTTTTGTGGGCGGGACGCATACCATTTTGATGGAAGAGGCTCATCGATCGAAATTCTCGATCCATCCTGGGGCCACTAAGATGTATTTGGACCTGAAGAGGGAGTATTGGTGGCCTAGTATGAATAGGGATGTCGCATGGTTTGTAGAGAGATGCTTGACCTGTCGCAGGGTTAAGGCTGAACACCAGCGTCCACATGGTAAGCTGCAGTCGTTAGAGATTCCCGAGTGGAAATGGGAACAGATTACCATGGATTTCATCACCAAATTGCCAAGGACTACGAGAGGTGTCGATGCAATTTGGGTGATTGTGGACAGGTTGACGAAGAGGGCTCATTTCCTTGCTATCAGTGAGAGGTCTTCCGCGGAGAGGTTGGCAGAGATGTACGTGAGAGAGGTGGTATGGCGGCATGGAGTGCCGATCTCGATTGTCTCAGATCGAGATGTACGTTTCACTTCCAGATTCTGGAAGAAGTCTCATGAGGAATTGGGTACGAGACTGCATTTTAGTACCGTATACCACCCACAGACTGACGGGCAGAGTGAGCGGATGATTCAGATGCTCGAGGACATGCTCCGGGCATGTGTGTAGGATTTCGGCGGGAGTTAGGACACGTACTTGCCCTTGGCATAGTTTTCCTACAACAACAGCCATCATTCGAGCATTGGTATGCCACCCTTTGAGTTGTTATATGGGAGGAGGTGTCGGACCCCCATTTGCTGGGGAGAAGTAAGGCAACGTGTGATGGGTAGTACCGAGATCGTGCTTCAGACGACAGAGCAGATTCATCAGGTCAGACAGAGGTTGTAGACCGCTCAGAGTCGTCAGAAGAGTTATGCGGACAGACACTGGTCCGAGCTCGAGTTTCAGGTCGGCGACTTCGTGCTCCTGAAGGTCTCTCCTTGGAAAGGAGTGATTCGATTCAGGAGGAGGGGCAAGTTGGGGACCCGATATATCGGTCCTTTCAGGGTGATCGCGAGGGTAGGCAGGGTAGCCTACCGTTTGGAGTTACCTTCAGAGTTGGGTCAGATCCATGACACTTTCCACGTTTCGTAGCTGAGAAAGTGTATAGCCGATGAGTTGGCAGTGGTGCGATTAGAAGATATTCAGGTGGATGCGAGCCTGAACTATATTGAGAGATCGGTGGCAATTAGGGATCGGAAGATCAAGGTTTTGAGGAACAAAGAGGTGCCTCTGGTGCAGGTCCAGTGGTAGCATCGGAAAGGGTTAGAGTTGACTTGGGAGACGGAGCGTGAGATGCGGGAGCAGCATCTAGAGTTGTTTGCAGAGTGAGACTTCGAGGGAAAAGTCTAATTCTAGTGGGGGAGAATTGTAACACCCGGATTCCCAGGTATATTAATTATTCCTTTATTTTTTTTGGAGGTTGAGAGGGGACTCGGCGAGTTGGTGTTTTGACTCGCCGAGTATGGTCGCGGATTCGTATCCGGGTTCATTGCTGGACTCGAGGAGTTCATGAGTGGACTCGATGAGTCCACTCTGTTTAATGAAACCCTAATTTCCTGGGTTTAGGACCTATTTAAAGGCCCTTAAGGTCGTCAGTTGCGGCTACCAAACCCAAAAGAGAAACCCTAAAAGATCTAGAGCGTTTGTGAGGAAGGAGAGGCCATTCTTGATCATTTTGTTGGTGTATTTGCAAGAAAGAGGTGACCAAGGAAAGAGGAGGCTGAAGGAGGTGCGATTCTGGTAACTTCAGAGTTCATAGACTTCATATTGAGGTATTTATTCGGACCTTCTTCAGATTTGGTGTTGATTCTTAGAGTCAGGGTTTCCTAACCCCTTTAGAGGATGGATATGTGGAGCAATTGGTCCCTTCTCGAGTTTATGCTTTGGATCTGGACCCAAAGAGGTCTAGAGACCTTAACCCTTGGAGCTTTATGAGTTATTTTGGGAGCCATTAACTTAGGATGTTATTTTTGGGGCTAAATCACCAAGTTAGACCATCTAAATGTTATATGAGTGTCAAGGTCTGAACTTTACGTGATTATCATGCTTGGGAAGGTCAGATCTATGGATTAAAGGAACAGATCTGACCTCAGGAGGTCTATGGAGTTTGTGCATGGCATGAACTCGTCGAGTCCAAAGATCAGACTCCGCGAGTAGGGGGAGGGTTTCCCGTAAATCACTCAGTGGGTGGACTTGCTGAGTTGGGAAATAACTCAGTGAGTCAGAGAGAGTTAGGGGACTGGAGTTCAAGGCGGAACTCGCCGAGTTGTTCTTGAGACTCGGCGAGTTGAGTCGGGGTGGCCCCGCGATTCATGCCAGGTGTGACTCGTCGAGTAAGGGGAGGAACTCAACGAGCCAAGCGGGACTAAAAGAGTTAGTAGACATGTGTAGACTCGCCGAGTCGCCCAGGTGCACTCGACGAGTCGACTCAAAGTTTGACCGTTGGCTTTTGTTGCCTTTTAGGGTTTGGTCAACAATGTGGCCTTTGAGCTGATAGAGGGGTAAAATGGTCTTTCTCCTAGAGAGGGTTGAGTCTAGTCCCGAGAGTTATATTTATGAGAATATTTACTTTGTGTGATTAGGCGGAGGCTAGATCATATTTCTACCGAGTCAGAGATATACCGAGACATCTGAGGTGAGCCTTCTCACTATACTTTACCTAGTGTTGTAACAGAGTTATATGACAGAGTATTTTAGAGTTATATGTCAGTGTATTTGCATGTTATTATGTATTGTGATTTTTGTTATATGAGATATGCATGATTCAGAGTTTGCAGAGTTAGGACCAGTGGGTCAACAAAGTTATGGGACCGAGAGGGTCCCACAGAGATATTCGACCAGAGGGTCAACAGAGTAACCGCCTTGAGTGGCTGATATGTGTTTATGTGGTATTTTAGGGAACTCACTAAGCATTTATGCTTACAGTGTTATGTGTGGTATTTCAGGTACCGGTGATGATCGCGGGAAGGCGCCGACATGACTCGTACACACGCACATTGAAGTTCATATGTTTTGATCTTGGGGTTTTGTATTGAGATAATGATGATACAATGTTTTAAAATGTGGACGTGAATGAAATTATATGGTTTTTAAAATGCGAAAAGTTGTTTAAATTTTTACGGTGTTACAAAATGGTTTTAAGTGTTTTGAAAAGTTTAAATTTGGCATGATTTTATGGGTGTTACAAGGAAGATATCTTATGTGCCTGCTATATGTGCTTATTAAATTACATGCTAGAACTGATTAGTCACTGATATGATAGCCTGAATAGGATATGATTGGTTTGGTTATTCAATGCCCGAATGATGCTTGCTTTATGCTTTTAGGGGTTCTAGTTATCTTTAGTTAATTAGTAAACGAATACGTTAAGTTACATATTACGAGGACTAAATAATTTTGGAAGGTTAGGTTTAGCCCTATTTCATTGCTCTCGTTTCAGTCTAACCATTGTAGGGAGAGACCTCTAATTCGAAGAATTATCTGGTCTTAGTGATATGTAATGGTATTCGCGAGCTAGTTAGGGAGATGTAGTAGGAACTTCTTATGCAGCTGATGGCGGAGAGTAGGTCGGAGAGTTGCCCTAGGGTGAGCCTAGGATGAGATTAGTGCAGTGAGCAGCAGTAGTGAAAGGGACTTGGTGAAGTCAAGGCAATCCTTGAGGAAAGTACGGATAGATGTGGAAGGTGGTATGGGCCCATACTACTAAAAGTAGAGGATCCGTACTCGAGTCCAAGAGGGTTGAGATAGAACCAGGGAACTTGTAGAATATGTGAGACCTCTCGAGGTTATGTATGACCCTGAATATTAAGTGTTTTGTTTCATAATGGTGGTAACACGTCACGGAGCAGGAGGTTCAAGGTCTGATTCAGGATCAGGTTCAGGTTCGTGTGCAAGTTCCGAGTCGGTCGATGATACACTATGAAAGTTCATCACGTCTGAGATTACGAGAGGCATTCTTGAGGCGACCCCAGTGATTTTCGGGTCGATCAAGGAAGGGATCATCGAGCCGATGGACGAGCGTCTCAGGGCGTTCAGGAGTGACCTGGCGTCTAGCCAGTCAGGGACATACACACTCTCCTTCAAGGATTTCAGGGGATGTGGTGTGCCAGATTTCCATAGGGTGAATGACCCCATTGTGGCCAGGAGGTGGATTGCAAACATGGAGTCTGCTCAGTTCATGAGCTTCTGCCGTGAGGGGTCGAAGGTCTGGTATGTTTTAGGGAGTTTGAGGGAAAGAGCTAGAGATTGGTGGGAAGCGGTCAGTGATTTGTTAGGATCCCCAGCCATTGAGGTTATGACCTAGTCAGACTTTGTGACCAGGTTTAGGGACGAGTTTTCACCGACTTTGGAGCTTCAGCACCTAGCCATGGAGTTTCTGGATATGAGGAAAACGACTAAGTCGGTGGCGAATATTACCGCCAAGTTCAGGGAGAGGGCCTTACTGGTGCCTCAGTATGCAGGGGATGAGGATATGAGGAAGACTCGGTATCACGACATGTTGAGGGCTGACATCCGGAAACATGTCAGCTACTCGGCATGCCCGTATTTATAGGACATGATAGCTAGGGAGAGGGAGATTGACATTGAGCATTTCCGGAAGAGGAAGGCGGAGGCCGGGCAGGTTAGTGGGGTTTCGGGGAAGAAACCCAAGGGATTCGACTCGAAGTCGAAGGGCCAGCAGGGTCGAAGCCGTTGTGGGAAATGCGGCAGGCCACATGAGGGAGTTTGCAGAGCTGGGGGCTCAGGCTGCTACAAGTGCAGCAAGACTGGGTATTTTAGTAAGGATTGTACAGCCCCTACCCCCACCATTCAAACGTCAGACCTGATTTTCTTTCATTGCAATCAGAGGGGCCATAAAAGGCCAACCGCCCTCAACTGACATTAGGAGCGCTAGTGGCGGTGCCAACACTAGTGACCCTGCGGATCACGGATGGCTGACAGGGCAAGACAGAGGCTCCAGTGGTGAGGAGTCGAGCCTTCCAGCTGACCGCCGAGGAGGCGTGTTCCGCACTGGATGTGGTGGCAGGTATGTTTTCTTCTCCATAACTCTTATTATATGTCTTTTATGATATTTATGTGCTATGTTTATGTGTTTTGTTTAGGATCGTTCCATGTGAACGATATTCCAGTACAAGTGTTATTCGAATCAGGGCTACTTGTGATAGGATTAAAACCCTAATTCAGATTTGATGAACAAGATACGGAAAAATAAGAACAAACACAAATATGAAGATTAGGTCGAATGATCACTCGATTTATTCAAAACATGAGGAATAAATTACACTTTCAGAATAGACTAAAGAATCTAACACTACATAAGAAACCTCACGATGTGGCAACTACATTTTGCCTCACTCTTAACCCTAATAATGAATAATACATGACTATTTATAGGGAAAAGACAAGTCTTGGGCTTTTAACCTACACTTCATCAAGGGTCCCATTGCCATCGTCCATGGAGTGCTTTGAAACCCTACAATCTCCCCCTCAAAGTATGGAATGGATGAAAATGCTTTAACTTCCAAAACAAGCATCTAGCAAATAAAAAGATCTTGCAACGAGGAATAGATGAAGCAATCCATGGATCTTGATTCTTCAATAGTCTTCAAACACGGGCTCTAGGATATATAAATCAAGCACTGAAGTAATGTCTTTAAACTTCATTTCGAATGTAATCCCAAAAAAAATCTTCATGAAAACCAAGCCTGCCATAAAAACCCATTTCAGAACAAAGAAACTGAATCACTTCTTGTCTTTAAATAGCTCCCCCTCCAAGTCACAATGATCTTCAAATAAGCTAATGATATAAGCAATCAAAAAATATCATGTAACAACCCAAACTTTAAGATTCGTAACGCCACTTGATCGAGAAAATACAAGAAGTCGGAGATATAACAAGTCCTTAGATGAGCTCGATGAAGAACTTCTACTGTAAAGGATACTTCTCTGTAAAAGTTTTAGCAGAGCTCGATGAAGAACTTCTACTGTAAAAGCTACATTCATAATTCTACCACAAGCTTTATCAAAAATCTTCAACTTTGAAAAGTCACAAATCCAATTTCGAATGGCCATACCAAATTCTCCCCCAATTTATAATAAAAAAACATGATTATAAAGCCTTCAAATGGTCATGAGAATGATCTTGAATGGATAAAAAATTACTATGTTCCCTTGTGACAAAATGATATACACAATGAAGTATAAAATCCGAAAAAGTCGTGAAAGTTTGACTTTATCACGAAAAACGACTTTCTGAACCGCCAAGACTTGATGGAATCCATAATTTTCTGTTCGCGAAAAAAAGTTAAAAAATCCAAAACTATTTACCACCCTCAGATTTGCAAATTTTTTGAAAAATGGGCTGAAACTGTCACACTGCTGAAAGTTGGGGACTAAAAATGTAACTCTGCATCAATTCCCCCTATAATTGTAACAATGTCTGGAATGGACCAAAATAGCCAAGTTGTGAAAACAACAGGGAGCAAAGGTATCAAATTGTGACATCCCCATATTTCTCGACCAGAAAAGACCGATTTAATTTATGTTTTTTAAAATAAAATCAGAGAAATCTTTTTAAAAGATGTTGCGGAATTGGTCCCCAAACAACATATGATAAAAGTTTATCAAAATCCTTCATTAAGAAGGTATATATTTTCCATATATATCAAAACCTCGGGATGTCATGTTCCGATACAAATCAAAAGCATAAACAAGACATTATAAGCCTTTCAACAGTTATTTACAACTACTGGCCTATAATCCAAAAATCTCTCATCGTCCTCCGACTATGCTCGGGGTCCACTACCTGTAATCATAAAAACTGAGTGGGTCGGGCTTGGGAGCCTGGTGAGCATATAGGGTTTTCAACCCACAATAATAAACTTATTAAGTTCACCAATCAATAATAACCCTGAGTACCCATTATCGTTGTCCTCACTTTACGTCCCTAAACACCTATCACGAGGAACCTAGCCTAAGGATTATCATCGGGATGGACACTACTGCTAAGGGGTTTCCTCAGCCATACATGTCCTTAAGGCAACCATGAGGGGGATGGAGTACGCCAATGAACATTTAATTCATCAACACCTACAAGTTGTGAACCTGTTAGTGTTCCACTGGACTATCTAGAAAGTCCATCGTCGTCATCTATACTCCGCTAGATTACTACAACAACAACATCGAGGCCTCTCACCATTTTAACACACATCAACTATTTCATCTACCCGTGTTCTACCCAACATATTTTGTAGATAAAAATCATATACAGTTTAAAACTTGTATAAATCATCAATTCAACAGTCACCTCGAATAAACAATTAGCATATTTACACATAACACGTATTTCAAGGTAAATACTTCATATCTATGTGTAAATTGAAAGTAACTACACACTCACGTATTTTGGTGAAAATCGGGCAGCAATTCGTTTCCTAAAACGATCATTTCTAATAAAACCGGGAGTTTTATTGAGAAACCGGGCTCTGCAAAAGTCAGGCTTCAAAACCGAAAAGATAAATTTTCCGAGCTTCTCGGGCACTTCGTGGAGTATTCCGGGCTTTACAATCGATACCGGGGCTTTACGGGATGTTAAGATGAAGAAAATAGGGGTTTAGGGGTTAAATATGGTAAAGTTTCAAAGTTACCCGGGAGGTCTCGCACCCTTCTATTTATAGGGGCGAGGCTTCTGATCCAACGGCTAGAAAGAGGACACGCGTCACAGATCCGAAGGCTCGCAGGGAAGGCTCGCACGAGGCTGCGCATGGCTCGCACCTGCGAGGGCTCGCTGGCAGCTTCTAAGTGGACCAGAGTCTACAGGCGCACATGCGAGGTTCAGAGCTAGGCTATGCGAGGCTCGGAACACGCGGCAGCAGGGCGAAGCTTCGGCTAGAGAGCTGGCTGCTTCGGATTGGGCCTCCTCCTCGGTCGAATCAGGATCCGACACGTGGCTTCACATGACTCAGCAGCTTCGGTGACTCAGCAGCTTGGTGACTCAGCAGGACACGTGTCACATTCTAAGCGAGGGTGACGTGGCAAAGTGTGACTATGCGAATTTTCTCGATTTTCGCGCCAAAACTTCTAAAATCCATAACTTTCGCATATGAGCTCCGTTTTTTACGTTCTTTATATGCACGCGTAGCTAAAATTACGCTCTACAACTTCCGTATAGACTTCGTTGGCAAATTTTGAGTTTAAATTTTATATTATTATTTTTAACAGACGGGGACAGGAAATCCGTAAAAAATTCATAACTTCTTCATCCGACGTCCGTTTTCGTCAGACTTTTTACCGTTGTGCTCCTAATGACGAAACCTTCAATTCTCGTTTAGGTTGTGTCGGATAAAAATCGCTCGATCTAAAATTCGAGTTTTTAGCTGTCTACTGCTAAGCTGAAACTTCGAAAAATCATACATTCCTCATACGAAGTCAGATTTGGGCGTTCTTTTTATGGAACTTCTCGGTTTAACGAATACTATGACTTTCGTTTAGATTACTAAGGCTAAAAAGTAGTTTATCAAAAACTCACTTTTTACGACATTCAGCACCGTGCCGGTTTTGTCGCGAAACTTCGACATGTCATAACTTCTTCGTTATAACTCGGATTTTGGTATTCTTTATATCCCCGAAATCCTTGTTTCGACCACTACAACTTTATGTAAAGATATCGAGCTTATATCACACTTTAATTTTGACGCTTATTTTAATTCTTAATTAATTAAGCCCTAATAATTAAGCATAAAACACATAATTCACATAATATTCACATAATTCCTTTTCATTTCTTCAAAATGAGTTACAAAGGTTAACCTAGACTATCAACTCAATATAAATGCCTAGGCTAGAAACACGAGTGTTACACAAATCATTGAAGTTGCAGGGACCAAAAATGTAACATTGTGTCTTCTTCCCCATATATCGACTCATTAAAAGAATCCACACCCAAAGCGACTGGCATGGTGACTTCAAACGGATGAAACCACAAATCCTATTCCGATCAAACCTTTTTTTCGCATTTCTTATGTTTGTGGGAGTTTGGAATCCAGGCCAATTCCAATTACGAACCTATTTGAAGTTAGATGCGAATCATTGTCGACCGGAAGCGAATCTCAGGTTCGCTTCAAATGTTCATGTCTATGACCTTCGCTTCTATGAGTTCTGCTTGTGATTGTAAGGTTCGTTTCCTATTGATTGCACACCCAAAAAGTGAACCCAACCGAACGTTCGGTTCCATTCGGTTCCAAGCATAATCATGCGAACCCAAGCTCATTCCAGGTTCGTTCCAAGCCCATCGATTATAAACCTGATGCAAATGCATGTCGACAAACGTTATGAGTGCGAGCCCAGAAAAAACGAGCTTCGATCGTTGGCAGGTTAGATGTTCGTTCATAGTTCACCCCAAATCACGGTCAATTTTGACTTTTTAGTTGACTAGCAATTTCGAACAGATACACACCTATTTCAACCGAGTTCCAATCACGAATGCGAGCCATACTCCCAATTACCTTCGCAGGTGAGACCATTCTTTACGATTTTGTCTATTAAAGTTGAAACACAATTGAGTTCCGATTTCATTCGTTCTCATGGCCTAAGGAACTGAAACATTCACTCCTTTTAATTTTACAGTTGCATCAATATCCTTTGCAATTTTGAATTTTCTCAATCCGATCGATGCAAAGCTATATTCCAACATTGCCTTCGTTTTGCTATTTAGCTCAAACTCCGATTGTGAAGGCTACGCAAATATTGGATTCGATCAAAACAATGGATAATCGTTCGAATTTTTCCTTTGTAACCCATCAATGTGATTTTGACTTTCATAGATAGAAACCAACAATCGAAAAACATCGTTTATTTTTCCAAATCGATTTTCAGATTAAATGGAGATGTCGAATAGCATATAACAGATTCATCGATGATCATAAACATGAAATCTCATCAAAAAATTCAATCATTCATTCAATCGGTAAGGATTTTCAAATAAACGTGAATGATAAGAAAGTGAAATTGAAGTCAAACAATAAAATTGAGAAACCAATTGATTGTAATCAGAACTTAATGCAATCGATTTTAACAATGCTAAGCAACGACCGAGATAGATAGTGACGGATTGAATTATTGGGCCAAAACAAAAGTGAATACGAACTGATCTGGTTGGCTTAAAACAAAGGAATAAAATCAATTGATTTGGGATTCAGCAAATGATCTGATCCAATATGAACAGAAAAATAAATCAGATTAAAAAAAATACCAGATGAACAGTGGATGAACACTATAAATTTCCATGAACAGTAGCTTGAACAGAATTTTGATTCCAAGACGCCAAAACACTAGTAATCTTCACTAATTTGTGCAGAAAATCATCAAATCAAGAACTGATACTTCGAAAATCAGTAGATCTTCAAAGACCCGCTCTGATACCACTTGATAGGATTAAAACCCTAATTAAGATTTGATGAACAAGATGCGGAAAAATAAGAACAAACACAAATATGAAGATTAGGTCGAATGATCATTTGATTTATTCAAAACATGAGGAATAAATTACACTTTCAGCATAGACTAAAGAATCTAACACTACATAAGAAACCTCACAATGTGGCGGCTACATTTTGCCTCACTCTTAACCCTAATAATGAATAATACAAGAATATTATAGTGAAAATACAAGTCTTGGGCTTTTAACCTACACTTCATCAAGGGGCCCATTGCCATCATCCATGGAGTACTTTGAAACCCTACAACTTGATCATTCCTCTCTGTTGCTCTTAGCAAGAGGTTTTATGAGTCTTCGGGGATATTGGATTGCTCTTAGCAAGAGGTCGGGATTGCTGACGACCGATCTATCTAGGCATTAGAGGTTTTCAGAGATTGCGTTTTGAGATTGTATAACAAGCGTTTCCTCGTGGATTTGGTTCTCATTCCGTTGCGTGGGAACAAGGTTATCACCGGCATGGATTGGCTGAGCCCTAATGGGGCGGTGATTGACTGTGCGCAGCAGTGGGTGCGTGTCAGGACCCCAAGTGGGGGAGAGCTGGTGATTCAGGGCGAGAGGCCGCAACGTGGACCAACTTTGTGTTCGGCAGCAAGGGCAAGGTGCTACCTTTAGCAGGGATGCGCATGATATGTCGCCTACATTATGGATACCCGGGAGGCGGGTAAAGTGGTTGTGAGTAATGTACCAGTGGTGCAAGAGTACTCAGACGTATTTCCAGAGGAGCTGCCTGGGATACCTTCGGAGAGACAGGTAGAGTTCAGGATTGACCTAGTCCCTGGTGCGGCTCCGATAGCCAAGGCTCCATATCGGTTGGCTCCTCCCGAGATGCAGGAGTTGTCTACACAGCTGCAGGAGCTGTTAGACAAGGTCTTCATTAGGTCGAGCAGTTCGCCTTGGGGAGCCCCGATCCTATTTGTGAAGAAGAAGTATGGGTCGCATCTAATGTATATAGACTACCGGGAGCTAAACAGGGTAATGATGAAGAACCATTACCCACTCCCGAGGATTAATGACCTCTTCGACCAACTACAGGGGGCATCTTGGTTTTCCAAGATAGATTTGCGTTCAGGCTACCACCAGATGTGAGTATGAGATGAGGATGTTCAGAAGACTACTTTCCGGACTCGCTATGGCCACTACGAGTTCATGGTGATGCCCTTTGGGCTCACCAATGCCCCTGCCACATTCATGGCCTCATGAACCGTGTATACAGATCGATATTGGATCGGTCTGTGATAGTCTTTATAGATGACATCTTAGTTTACTCCAAGACACAGGAGCAGCACGAGGAGCACTTGCAGGAGGTGTTAGATACCCTGAGGAGGGAGAGCTTGTACGCCAAGTTCTCCAAGTGTGAGTTATGGTTGTGCGAGGTGCAGTTTCTGGGGCACCTTGTCAACCAGAACGGGATTTTAGTTGACCCGGCCAAAGTGGAGGTTGTGATGAGATGAGAGGTTCTGACGTCTCCATCTGAGATTCGGAGTTTCCTCGAGTTAGCAGGCTCTTACCGGAGATTCATACAGGAATTCTATAAGATAGTAGTACCCTTGACTCGGCTGACAAAGAAGGTCGTTCTATTTCGTTGGGGGCCTGAGTAGCAGGCGGCGTTCTCCCACTAGCAGATTGATTATAGTAGAGATGATTGTCTTTGTGATAATTGTCTGGTATGCCACTATCTGTTATGCTATTTGTGCTAGTATGATATGATATTATGTGATAGTGGTAGGAGGGGACTAGTCCCCGGACCCGGTTGAGATATACCAACAGGGTAGATCGGCCACCCATATATGTCTAACAATATGATATGCTATGTTATTATGTGGTAGTGGTAGGGATGAAATAGTCCCCGTAGCCGGTTGAAATAAACCGGAGGGTAGGTCGGGCACACAGATATGCCTGGCAAGGTAGGTTGAGCACCCATAGATGATTGACAAGGGGAAGGTCGGGCACCCCGGTATGCCTAACAAGGGTAGGTTGAGCACCCATATATGCTCAGCAGGGTAGGTCGGGCAGCCAAATATGTCTGGTAGTATGTTTATTATATGATATGTGGTATGATTGGGGGGGGGGGGGGGGGCTCACTAAACTTTGTGCTTATAGTTTTCAGTTTTGGTTTCAGGTCCTTCTTCTTCGAAGGGAAAGGAGTCGGCACGGTAGTAGCGCATCACACACACGATTTTCCGCATATGAGATTCTTGGGATTGTACTATGACATTGTTACTATCTTATGACATGCTTTTGAGACATATGATCGATAGATTTTATGAAATGAAGTAACTTGATGATGTTTTCTATAAATTGTTTTATGACTCAATATATCAGAAATGAAATTTTTGGTCTTGAATTTTAGGATGTTACACACTCCCAACAATCAGAATAAAGTGAGCACTCCATCGTGATCTCTCCCCATTTTCACATGGGGATGGGTAACGACTGGACCTTGTAGTGAGGCCTCTAATGATCGGCTTTGACCTTCCTACAGGTCAAACACTACTCCACAAACCAAGCAACTTCCCTTTTCATGCAGGACCACCAGTAGCTCAATCTCAGGTCTCGGTACATCTTCGTAGCCCACTGATGAATAGAAAACTTGGACTTATGTCCCTCCTCCATAATCTGTGACAACCCAAAATTTCCTTTCTGAACAAACCATATCAATCCAATAGAAGTTAGAACAGTTACAGTGAAATCCCAGACTTCGAGTATAAGTTTGGCAGTTTTTCAGGATTTACACTTAAAGAGATATCAGGAGAGTGGATGCACTAGGGTTTTGTGCAACACTGTTATTCCAATACTCTAAGATATTAGAGTTCATTCCGGGAATAAAAATATTTTTTTCCAAAAATATCTCAGGACTATAAATAGAATTCTGAACCAAATTGGTTCATTAGTTACATTTCCAACTAGAGAAAAGCCATTTTCTCTCTCACGGATCTTCGGGTTTTTATCCCAAATTGTGAGTACTTCGATCTAGTTATGTTATATAGCTTAGATTGTGTTTAGAAACATCAATTTCATAACAAAACAACTAGATTCGGGAGTTTACCGCCCAAGAACGTTCTTGGAGAGTAAACTCCAACATGTGGCTTAAATGCTACCTAGTCCTTTCCCCGTGATTTGTAACTACCTTAGACTTGTATGCTAGTGTGTATATGACTAGAAAACATCAAAATCGGAACAAGACACCAAGATTTGGGAGTTTACCGCCCAAGAACACTTGGGGAGTAAACTCCATTTTAAGGGCCAAAAGTGTCCCAATGACCCTCAAAGCTTTAGAACTCGAACTAGAACCCACAATGGCATGTTTAGGACACCAAAAGCAATTAAAATCAATGATGAAAGTGAGTTCACGGCCAAGGAGGTTCTTGGGCCGTGAACTCCATGTTTAGGTGTCAAAATGCCTTGAAACACTTCCTAAGGCTTAGGCTTGAATTAGGACAAGTACCCTAGTGTGTTTGGAGCAAGCAAACACCATTAAAACACCAAGAAAAAGGTGTTCACGGCCCAAGATGTTCCAAGGCCGTGAACTCCATTAAATGGTGCCAAATGGTGCCATAAATCCCCCTAAAGCCTTAAACAATTGCCTTGATGCATTCCTTGTTAAATTAGAGGTTTGAAAGCACCATAAACCTTCCCCCAAAGGAGTTTACGGCCGTAATCTCCATGGGATATGGTCCCAGGGCCGTAAACCCCTATAAAGGGGGCAAATGTCACCTAAACACTTGATTTAGCCTTGAAACAATTCACCAAACTAGTTGTATAAATGATAGGCTTCAATTAGAGACCTTGTTGAGAGTTTACGGCCAGGAGTTTACTCCCCTGGGCCGTAAACTCCAAAGCATATGGTCATTAGACCATAAACTCCCATTAGAAGCCTTGCACTCCTTTGTTGCAACCCATTAGCCTCCTAGCACTTGACCAAAAGTGTTTTCCCCGCGTTAAAATGTTTATACTTGTACAATTAGTGTTTTAATCACTAATTATTTATACACATATGTCTTCATATGAAATTAGGATCATTGTGTGTGTCTAAAGTCTTCACTTGACACCAAGCACTTGTCCGATCCTTCCTTACGATAACAGTCCGTTCAATTCCAGTCACTTACTGCAGGTGAGTTCATACCCCTTAATCAATGTTTTAAACTGTTTTTAAATGTTTTATGGGGGGATACAAGTAGAATTATGCTAATTATTATATCAATCACATGTGATTAATAAGCAGCAATCAAATGATTGGCTACTCATTAGCCGTTTTACCAAACAGTTTCCTTCAAATGTTTTTCATAAACATTTTATATGTTTTAAAACTCCTTATTACACTGTACATTTTACTCTGTATATTACATTTCAAACTTATTTACAATTGTGTTTCAAACAAATGTTCTTTATACTAAAATGCTTTATCAAACCCATGCCTTCAAAGCGTTTTATAGATTGACATCAAGTCGATCTTTTCTTAAGATAATAACTATGTTCAAAGGTTTTATAAAACTTATTTATGTTTTTATATTATAAATTGCATGCCTCTATATGTATAGTTATATAAGAAATGTTTAAAAGACTTAGGAAGGCTATCCACCCTATTTCCTTTTCGCGCTTGAGATGTGGTCTGGTGGGATATCGGGTACTCGTCCGAAGGTTGTTTAAATATTAGTTATATAACATATGTACATATATAGTCATAAAGGTCCTTCTAGTTCATCCCATGCCCTTGGGTAGCAAGGGTATACATCCATGTCCATACGTACCGGTTAGATTACTAGTACACTACCATATGGGTAGTTTAGGAAGATACTAGAACTATTACTAGAACACAATATCATACTATGAGTCAGTTCATTCATGGGTCAATACTTACTACTATGAGAACATATACAACTATACTAGAGAAGAACATATACAACTATACTAGAGAAGAACATATACAACTATACTAGAAAGAGAACATATACAACTATACTAGGAAGAGAACATATACAACTATACTAGAAAGAGAACATATACAACGATACTAGAACGAGTACATTACTATACTTGCTAGGAAGAGAGCACGTACATTACAGCTAGAACATTACAGTACATTACTGTACTATTACATGATCACACTTACATGAGTACGCTTACATATACATAGAACAGACATCACTAAGTGCTATAGCATGGAACCAATTCAGGATCTAACTATACTGATGAATCACAACGCAGTTGTGATCGTTATATCGAGTATACATGATCATAGTAATGTGGATGCTCATGGCTTGCATACATGCAGGGGTCATGGGTAGGTCCCAAAATCCCTTTGATAGGGGAGCATATAGCCTGGGATCTAGACATCACATTATACCTTATCCCTCAAATAAGGCAGTTGAGTACCGATGTAGTTATTTATTACAAATGCTAGAGTACTTAGAAGTATTACCCTAGACTTAAGGTAATTGGTACAGTTGTAGTTCGGTACTACACCATAGTGCTATTTCATTTTCCCATTACATTCACTTTGTGAATATTCACACGACGCATGGTAATGTAGAAAACTATATTTTTGGTTAATGATAGTCAAACTTGGGAAATACTCACTCTTACAAGAGACACACACAGACACTAGATGCTTTGGTAGAAGGCTACATAAAGATCAGTTAAGTCTTGGTAGAAGACTCCCTATTATAATAGGAATCATAGGGATTTCTAGGTTTTTTCAAACGTTTACAGTTGTTTTACAAACATTTACTTACAGTTCATCTACATTTTTTCATACTTACAATTCATTTACAAACAATTTCTTACATACAAATTAAGACACTAAAATACTTATGATCTCACCAGCTTCAAAGCTGATACTCGCTTTCAAAATTACTTGTATCCTCAGGTCATCATAGACAGGTGCCGATGCAAGGATTAGGGAAGATGGAGCTCGTTGAAGACTCATCTTTCATTTTGATTTATGCTTTAGTGTTTATCAAAATTTGACAGAACACACTTGTATAATAATTATATTATTAATGCAATGGATGATGTTGTTGCTTGTTTACTACTTTTCATTGTTGTGATACTGTACATGACGTCCTCCGCCCCAGAACGTTTCCGCCGTTCTTGGTTTTGGGGTGTGACATAATCTCCTGCCTTACCCAAAAAAATGTCGGTACCCAAACCCTACAACACTGAGTCAATAATCCCCAACTATCTCTAACAAACAATAGTATCTGCCCCCTTATCCACTCAGTCTTCTAATTTTCCTTTTTTAGCCCTTCTACCTGAGAACACGCCCGCCTTACGGTTCACAGCATCGGCCACCACATTGGCCTTCCCGGGGTGGTACAAAGTCTCATAGTCATAATCTTTTACCACGTCTAACTACCTCCTTTACCGCATATTCAAGTTCGGCTGATCCATCAAATACTTCAAACTCTTATGATTGGTGTAAATAGTGCATCAAACCCTATACAAGTAATGCTTCCAGCTCTTTAGGGCAAACACCACCACTCCCAACTCCAAATAATGAGTGGGGTAATTTGCCTCATGAGAATTTAGTTGTCTCGAGGTGTAAGCAATCACATGCCCCCTCTGCATAAGGACAGCTCCCAATCCCAAAATAGAAGCATGACAATAAACCACAAAATCATCCAATCCCTTGGGTAACGCAAGAATTGGGGCCTCACACAATTTCTATCTCAAATTATTAAAGTCCAACTACTGATCTGAACCCCACCGAAAGATCACATTCTTCTTGGTTAGGCAAGTCAAATGCACTGCAATCTTGGAGAAGTCCTGAATAAACCTTCGATAATACCTTGCGAGGCCCAATAAACTCCACAAACTCGTAATGATCATAACGAGTTCTGAAGGCCTTCTTCTGAATATCCTCATCACTGATCCTCATCTGATGATATCCTGACTGAAGATCGATCTTGGAAAACCAAGATGCACCATGAAGCTGGTCAAATAAGTCGTCGGTCCTCGGAAGCGGGTAACGGTTCTTCACTGTCAGCTTGTTAAGTTCCCGATAATTAATACACATCCTATTTGACTCATCCTTATTTTTCATGAACAAGATCGGTGCTCCCCACGGGGAACTGATCAGATGAATAAAACCCTTGTCTTGTAGCTCCCACATTTTCGTAGACAACTCCTGCATCTTAGGCGGAGCTAGGCGATACGACGCCTTGGCTATCGGAGCCGCACCAGGCATCAAATCAATTCGGAACTCAAGCTTTGTGATTACAATTTTCAGTTTATTTTTCAGGTACTTCTGTTTCGAAAAGGAAGAGCTCGGGATGACCGCATTGCACACACCATATTGTTCTGCATATTACATGACTCTGATGTACTTGGATGTTTATTGATACACTCTGATTCACTATGATTTTCATGGTATTGTTTTGGATAGTGGTTTTATTAATTTAAAAATCGGAATTTTTAATCTTAATTTTTGGGACATTACATTTTTGAAACTAGAATTATAAAACATAAAAGGCCATTCAAACCTCAAATCTAGGCAATCCATTTTGAAGAACACTCACACATCTCTTGTATGCACTAGTGGGGTAAAGGATACCTAACCGCTTAGTGTTATCTTTTGATGGTTGGGTGTTTTTGGGATTTCTATAACCGAGTTATAGGTTGATTATACAAGTTTTTCAAATTAGATGATTTGATCGGAAATCTTTTGTGATAAAAGATACCTAAGCAAGAGAGTTTTGAGGCATAGATGAGATCAACCATGTCTAATTAAATTTGTTATTAGCGATCCTATAAATTAAGGAATTATATAGCAAGATATAATTGATAATCGATATCTACCGAGTTAGATTCAAATGGATGAGATAAAGAATACCTAACCATTTATTTGTTTTGCAACTTGGATCCTAGACTTTGATAATTAATGTTTTTGAAAACTAAAAGGGTATTAATTATTAAAGAGTTTAAATATTGAAAATATTAAATGAATTTTGTTAAAATTTTGTAGACAAATAATCCATTATCATTACCACGAGTTGTCATTTTCTTTAATGACTTAATGGAACAATAACATTTAATATATACAAATTTAATTAATGGGTTCATGTCTTGAGAGACAATCTCATCAGAGATGTGAAATTGTATACACTTAAAGGTCCTAGTCCTAAGCAACATGCTTTGAGCAATAGACCTGAACATGATACATTTATTTGATTTATCATGAAAACGAAAAATTGTAACATCCTAAATTTCAAGACCAAAAATTTCATGTTTAGTTTAAAGATTCATAAAAACGGATTACTGAAAATGCCATCAATGTTATCTCATATCATGAAATCCATAAGTCAACCATCTCAAAAACATATCATAGGAAAATAATGTCAGAGTACAAATCCCAAGAATCTCATGTGCGGAAAATTATGTGTGTGATGCGCTGCTATCGTGTCGTCTCCTTTCCCTTCGAAGAAGAAGGACCTGAAACAAAAAACTAAAAATTGTAAGCACACAGCTTAGTGAGTTCCCCCATCATACTGCATACCATACAATAACGTATTGTATAACATGTCCAGGTACTGGACTACCCCTTCGGTCTCTTTCAACTGATAACTGTTTAGCATATCAGGGTGTTGGCCTACCCCTTCGGTCTCTTTCAACTGGTAACTTGCTTAGCATATCAGGGTGTTGGCCCACCCCTTCGGTCCTTTCGACTGGTACCTCGCCTAGCATATCAGGGTGCTGGCTTACCCCTTCGGTCCTTTCGACCAGTACCAGGGACTATTTCACCCCCTACTTTTACCATATAACATTCTAGCTCATAAACACACAAGTCATATATTGCCTAGCTTATCCGGGTGTTGGCATACCCCTTCGGCCCTATCGACTGGTATCGGGGTCTATCCTACCCCTTTTACCACTATCACATAATATCATAGCATACTAGCACATAAAGCATAATAGATACTGACTTACTCGATAATTATCACAAAGACAATCATCTCTATTATAACTCTTACTAGTGGGCCGACATTGGTGCCTTCGACCCGCTTCTACTGGAAGGTAACTCACCTCAAATGTCATGTAGTAGCTAAACTGTCATCGGCTCTGGGATTAACTCCTCTCAAACTCCTACACATAAATATCCCCTTTAATTACCCTTTCATACTCATAACCCCTTTAAGGGTCAACTCTGGTCAATGGTCAAAGTCAAATTCAACATCCTGGTTGACCTCAACTCGCCGAGTTGGTCCATCAACTCTTCGGGTTCCATGATCCATAAAGCCCTGGAAATCTCGATCCAACTCGTCGAGTTCTTTCATGAACTCGTTGAGCTCCTCCTCATAATAGAGTCGGGACATTTCCTTCTCAACTTCTCCGAGTTCATCCTTGAACTCGTCGAGTTCTTCAATCTTCTAAACCCAAAATCATGGCCAATTCGCTGAGTCATCTCCTAGACTCAACGAGTTTGCCCAGGAACAGAAAAGGTTGGGGGACACGACCCAACTCGCCGAGTTGCATGAACAACTTGTCAAGTCCCCCATAGGCTAAACTCATTCATTCGTTTCCAATCGAGTTCAATGCTTCCAAACCATAGATTTGATCCCCTAGGACTAAGTTACCACGTAAAGTTGCTAACTTTACGTTCATGCATGGTGCCATGAAGCTAGAAACACCAAAAATAAGCTATGGGGAAGGGCCAAGGCTTGATAAAGCTGGCAACTTTAAGCATCATAAGCTCATGAGTGCCTAGATCTGAAGTCAAAGCCTCATGATACACTCAAATCCCAAAAATGACTTCAATATGGCCCAAAAGTAACAAAATACAACCATAAATGAAGATCTAAGCAAAGGAAAGCCAAGGTATCAACTTTATACCTCAAATAAGTCAGAAATGTAGCTCAACTTCTAGATCTACTGGCCTCCTCTTGAATCCTCAAGCTTCTCCTTCCTTCTCAAGCTTCAAAATCACCAAGTACACACAAAAATGGCTCAAGAACACTCAAAGGTGGATTAGGGTTTCGTGGCTAGGGTTTGGAGTGATAGAGGCTACAAATGAGGCCACCTTTTGGAGGTTAAGGTGTTTAAATAAGGTGCAAACCCCGAAAATTAAGGTTTCACTCTGGCAGCCCTACTCATCGAGTTGATGCTCTCAACTCGTCGAGTAGACTTCAAGTCCCGCGTCCAAAAATCTATTCCTACTCGACGAGTTTAGGGTCTCCAACTCGTCGAGTCCCTTTGCAAAAATGACTAATTTGATTTAAAATACATACCAGGATCTGGGTGTTACAAAAATAAAGTTAAAAAATCATGTTGTGTAATTCTTTGCAAACTACAAGGAGCAAATTTGAACTTTAAAATCAATTTTAGGACTGATTTTGCAAAAAAGATAACAAAGTTAACCATGAAACTCGTTAAATGGTCTAAAGTGATAATTATGCGAGAAAGTTGTGGCCGTTGCAATAATAAAAAAAATATTATGACTTTTTTCAATTACACGTTAAAAATTTAAGATTTATGATATTAGTCTGTAATATTTCCTCACATATTTTCTATAAAAGAGAAACAATAAGAATAGATATAGATAACTTGGTCAATTTCCAATCTCCAAAGGCAATTAACAACAATCTTTTATCTCCTTTGATTCTTTTAAGAATTTGTTCTTTCAAAATATGATGCTATATATGCATCTTTTTTTTGTTTATGCCTTCCAAGTTGTTGTCGCATGTAACAATGTGATAGTGGATTACCAAGTGGCAATGCTAGTGACATTTATGGAAAACGTCCCATTTTATCTAGCTAGGCAATACAAGAAGCACATGATGTTTTGAGCCCACCAAAAAAAATGAAGGACGTTCAAGAAAAAGGCATCTTAATGGTGGAACTGAAATTAATAATTGACAATCAAGATAAGTAAGAAACGTTATGTAAGTAAGTGGACCCACAAAACCTACATTTTAAGACTGTTAGGAGTGGGCAACGCGTTTGAGCGTTTTTCAGACGTGGCAATCAAAAAAAGACATCATAACGCCATGTACATCGCCCCCATTTGGTGTTATGTTAAGAGATGTTATCACGGCCACATAAATAACGTAAGAATTAACCAATCAAACGCTATTATCTCATTCTCACTCTAACTCTCTTTGTATCTCTTAACATGTTATAACATATTATAACATTTGCACACAATTTTCTATATAAATCAAATGGTATTAAAGATGACATGACATGTGAGTTGACAAATTTAAATATAATAACATATCTTAACATATTGCCTATACCCAATAACCTAAAATATAGAAAATATTCTTTTATCTTTGATAATTGAAAGTTTTGAGGATTGAGAGGGACATCGAAGCTGTGGATGAGAGATTCAAGTAACTAAGGTGAAGGAAAGTAACCCGATGAACACAGGTATTGGTTAGGTACTGTTCATAAGCTTTTTCACTTTTGATATTTTATATTAATGACTCTTCAACATGCAAGCTAACAGTATTCCATCTCCTAACTTTTTTATTTCCTATTTCTAATAATTTATTTACCGTTTTCTTGATTTTTAAAGATTTAATATTTACATTTCATTCAACTTATGGAAAGTGTTTTGGAAGTTACATTTCAGTGATTTGGTCAAATTGGTCAAGGGTCAATATTCGTAGATTAATATGAGGTGTAAAAATATGAAGGACGAGAGAAAAATATTGTTGATTTATACATAAACAATGGTACATTTAATAGAATAGTACAAAAAAAAACTATTAATTACCATAAAACAGGAAATATCATACATAGTGTATTTCCAATCCATTAATATACTACTTAAATTCCTATGACACTTATAAATAGTGAAGTTTGTGTCTTTCACAATTTAGCCACAAAATTTTTAGAGATTGACAAATTTGGTCCCTCGGCTATTTTATCGCCTTTGCCAATTTTGATCCCTCAGTTGTTGGGATTGATCGCTTCGGTTTACATTTCTTCCACTGCCTTTTAGTCTAATAATTTTACTCCACCTCTATGACACTTGCCATTCTTCAAGAAAACCACCTCCTTTCTCTCTGTTGTTGTAACGTCTCATTTTCATAACAAAATTTTCATTTTTAATTAAGGTAAGACTTCACATTTACAAAATCCAAGTTAAGAATTGTTCCAAAATACATTTGTTTAAAAATCAAAGTAATATAATAAACGTTGAATCTTCATGTTTGCTGATGAATGTGTACAGTTACGTGTTCGTATTTCCACGATCAACATTGATACCTAAAAAAATATTTAATTCACAACTGTAAGCCAAAGCTTAGTGAGTTCCCCCAAAATACCACACACCACAGTATACATACAATGCATGCACACACATGAGCCTACAGTCTGCCTATACTACCTCGCAAGGCTTATATGATGTCTGAAATGCTCATGAGCCTACAGTCTAACTGGCTTGCCTTGCAAGTCCTACAGTCACTTGGACTGTTCTCCCTCTCATCATACAGCTGACCCACAATTGGCCTATAGCACACTGCTGGCCGCCTGGGTATGTTGGCCTTTAGCACAAGCAGGACCTCCTCAACCCACCCCACCTTAATATGTCGACGTATGAAACAAACAAGCAATCAAGTAAACACATAATCACAAACAACTCTCTACCTTAGTCTACTTGTTTGACAACTTACTACCGCATACAAGGCCCCATACAGTACACTACGTCACTGTTGGTAGATATTTAAGGAATGCATAGCCATATGTAACCAGATGTGAGATAAGCATCCGAAAAGGAGATCCCACTCTAGAGCCACAACCAAACACGGAACAAACTAAAAATCCTAGATCAAGAGTTAGACTATCCTATGTGACTACCTACAACCCCTACTACACTAGACGATCACCATCCTACTGGTACTCAAACCAGTACACTACTACTCCTATATCTTAACATATAAGGATATACACTATAATACATAGTATATTGAGGAAACTCACTTGAATCGAAGACCCAAGGAAAAACAACAACACGCTCACTCTTTGTATTTGATCGCTCCCACAAATCAACTACACCAAAACAAGGAGGAATCTAAATCAATACCCCAATTCCTTAAGTTTGACCCAATGTTAGACTAGTCAAAAAGTTAACGATCAACAAGTTGACGACCCTTACGTCGTGGAAAGCGCTTGGCCATGTCGTGACTAGCTAAGGACAAAACAATCAATCATCAGGTCACCACCATGACGTGGCAAGCCCTTGGCCACGTCTTGCAATGGGAGAGGAGTTTCATTTGAAATGATCTGTGACATCTCCATTTTCACGGCTAGAAAATGCCGATTTTGTTTATGCTTTATGAAAATCAGAGTACCTCTTTTAATAAAAATGTTGTGGAATTTGTTCCCAGTGAAACATGATAAATTCGTTATCAAAGCATTTCCGAAGAAATGTATTTTTATTCATTTAAAACATTGGGATGTCATCGTCAATACAGAAACATAAGCATAAACAGAACTTACATTCGTTATCACTATTGATCTATATCTCATTAATCTCTCAGTGTAATTTGATTTCATATCGACACCTGTGATATAAATAAACTGAGTGGGTCAGGTTGGGAAACCTGGTGAGTACTGATAGCTTATTTTATTTCTTTCTTTTTATTAGTTTATTTTAGATTTTTAGTTTTTTTATTAGTATTGCATTGTATTTTAATTAATTTCTTTATCATGGATCGTATCGGGGACTTGTTATATTGCATGAGGAATTTTGCAGGGTTTTGGAGCTTTTTGTGATTGTGGATTAGAGTGAAGACAACTTAGTGGGCTCCCGAGGCATTGTTGGGCTTGGCGGAATCAAAGAAGAAGAATTGGGCTTTTAAAGTTGATGGCTTGGATTATTTGGGCTTATGAAGATGGATCATAAATTTCTAATTTTGGGTTTGGAGCATCCATTTGGTAGCTAAATGATGATTAGTGGATTCAAATTACATGGACAAGGGGGGGACCAAAGGAATCTTTGGTAGTGGAAGGGAGGAGTAGTGGAATGATGGACCAATGGCAACACAGCAGCGTTTGCGCGGGTGGAATTTCAGTTGTGCAGGTACCCGCACAACTGCCCAGTTTGAGCATTTTGGTCATTTGGCACACCATAACCTGGGGGGATCAGATCTGGAGGCTCATAGATGATTTTTCACCATTGGAGACCTGCAAGAGGCGATTTTGGGAGCTAGAAACCATTTCCTTTCATCTTTCCAAATCTTAGGTAGTTTCTTTATGCAATTAGATTATTGTTCTTGTTACTTTGTTGCCATGAGTGGCTAATACTCTTATTTGGTTGACTTTGGCTGAAACCCAATGAATGTTTGTGGGTTTTGAAGGATTTATGTTGATTATCAATTTATTCCATGTTTATGATTCTAGTTTGCAATTCTTATGCTTATTTGATGCTTTGATCATGAGCTTAGTAATTAAATGAGCAATTCTTGATTAATTTCTTTGATTTTGCATTGGATCATTGAATTTATCTAGAACAAAAGCTTTATGATGGTAGAAATCATCTCTAGCTTATGAATCTTAACTCCTTTATGGATGTGTAAGCATTTGACATCCTCTAGGAATTGGGGATTCCTTCATTCTTAAGGCTAATTGATTTCTTGGGATCAATTGCTTCAATTGACCTTGATCTTAATTAAGAAGGTGTGTTGTGGGCTTCCCCAACCTCGATACTACCTATGAGGAATCTTGGCATCTCATGCTTCATGATTGCTATAACCAATTTGGGATGAAGGATAAGCTTTGTATTAGATCCTAATGATAAACACACAAATGTTCATTGTGTTGAATTGCCTTAGTTAACCAACTCTCTCCAATATTTGAGCATCTCACTATCTTGCTTCATTACAAGTTTCTAGTTATTCAAGTAATCAAACAACCCCCCCCCCCCTCTTTTAGTTTAATTGTAATTAGTTAGTTTATTTACAATAGTTCTTTTAGATTGCATTAGTGATTGAATACAACCATTTCCCCGAGGATCGATACCCCTTTTTACCATTATATTACGTTTTATTTGCAAAACAAAGGATGTTATTTACTTGGTGGACTTGACATCCCACCAAGTACATAGGGTTTTCAACCCACAATAATATAATTATTATGTTTAATCATCAAACAGTTAACCTAATTACCCATCCCCATTATCTTCTTTAATCATAAGGATCTACCCTAAGAATCAGCTATTTCTCGTTCATTCATTCCTAAGGATTTTCCTAAGGAATATGTACGAAGTCCATCGTTGTCAATGACACAGCTGTCAAGCACAGCTGCTAGTTCTATCACTTAGGTGCAGCTGCCATAGTTGTGACATTCTATATGAGGCGCTTCTGTCGGTATTGTCCTTTAGACGCTACTGTCAAGGTTATAATGTTCCCTATTAGGCGCAACTGCTGATATTATCCTTAGAGCGCAACTGCTAGGATGTTTATCTTAGATCAACAACATCTACAGGTTGTGGCGCAGCTACCAGTGCTCATCTATAGGGTACTAGGTCCATTGCTGCCAATGTTCACCTATAGGGCACTAGGTCCATACCACTAATATTCCTCTATTTCAGCTTTCACCCCTCGTCCTTCATCTACCCATGTTTTACCCAACATATGTTGTAGATATAAAAATACGTATACAGTTTAAAACATTTAAAACATGTATAAAAATCTCTCACCCAGCATAGATAGCAAGTATTCAAACAATCTACACACATAGCACGTAATTTATATTAATATCTATGTGTAAGATGAAAGTAACTATGCACTCACTTGGTAAGGTGGTGAGTCGGCACTCGGACAGCACTTCGTTACTCTTAAAAAAATTATCCCTTGATGAAACCTAGTATCATTACCACTAGAGTTTAGTCTAACGTTTGACGAGACTAATTTAATAGTCTAGCTATTATTAATATTATATAAGCGTTAAACAATACTTATATAACCCATAATAATAGCCCAAATACTCCTTATAAGGTCCTAATAACATTACTATATTGAAACATAAGTCATACTAAAGATAGGGTAGGCATAGATCACTTACAACGGGTTTTCTCGAAAACTGGGCTTCGCTGGAGCAGCGTTCCCGAGTCGAAAGGCTCTTCTTTTCGGAGCCGACGGGCGCTCCGGGCTTCTTCCTCGTGCTAGGGAGGTTCCCTAGGCTTTTTTGGGGGGTTTTAGGGCTTAGAGAGATGTTCTAGAGAGAGAAAGAAGTGGGGAAAGGTGTGAGAAAAAGAGGCAGCTTCGAGCCTCTATTTATAGGCCTCCAGGGGCGTCACCACACCGTGGTGTTGCGTATGCTCCAAGTTTTCACCTGGTGCTGACACGTGGAATCGCACACAAGGTGGAAATCAGCTGCTTTCAAAAATTCATAACTTTCGCATACGAGCTCTGTTTTCGACGTTCTTTATATCCACGCGTAGGTAAAAATAGGATCTACAACTTTCATTTTGACTCCGTCGGCTAATTCTCGACCGATCTTAAATTTAACAGTAGGAGGAGTTTAGACTGTTAAATGACCGTGAAGAATTCGTAATTCCTTCATACGGACTCCGTTTTCGTCTGTATTTTTACCGTTGAGTTCCTATAAATGAGATCTTAAACTCTCATTTAGGTCGCGTAAGCAAAAAACCGCTCGAACTAAAATTCGAGTTTCGGGTCGTGCACTTCTAAGCTGAATCTTAGAAAAATCATAACTTCCTCATACGAAGTCAGATTTGGGCGTTCTTTTTATGGATTTTCTCGGTTTAACGTATACTACAACTTTGGTTTAGATCACTAAGGCTAAAAATTCCTCCATCGTAAATTGACTATTTACGTCTCCCGGTGCCGTGCCGGTTTTGCCGTAAAACTTCGACGGGCCATAACTTCTTCGTTATAACTCGGATTTCGGCGCTCTTTATATGTATGGAACCCTTGAGACATATTCTACAACTTGGTTAAGATTATTTATTCTAAATAATCTTTTGTCGAAAAGTCGTTTTCGACCCCTATTATCTCTAATTTGACTAGCCCGAATCTACGGGCGTTACAATTATCTCCCCCTTAGGATGATTACGTCCCGGAATCATGAACAAAATAGGGCAGTATAATGACTCCATACGTTATCTCTTCATCCTAGGTAATAATCGTAACTTCCTTGTTTCTTCAAATGAGTATCTAACTCTTGGAATCCTTGACTGCAGGTGGTGCTCGATCTTGCACTTGCTCCCTATCTCACGTTAGACTCCAAATTATGAGCTTCAAGTCACAATCTCAATCCTCACTGGATACGAACTTAAGATAAGTTCTTTTATTACTACAATGGAACGATGTGTCATATTCTAATGACCTATCATCGTATGTTGCAACGCTTAGACTCAGGTCTCTTAGAGTCTTCCATAACAGACTATACCTTCCTTCATGTTCTATTGTGATATAATCACATCTTAAAAGGTAGCATTCCTAGCTACAGGCAACTATCGTGATACGTCTACTGATCGCTTTGATTGTCTTTTACTTCAAGCTTCTAGCTTAAGTCAAATGCTACATCAAACTTGGTTCTCTGAACCACGTAGCATATTCATCTCAGTCGGACTCGATTTGATATGACCACTAGGGTTGGAATAACAATCATCTTCTTAGTCATTACTGAAACGATGGTAACGACATACTTGAATAAAACGGAATCAATTAATAGCTCCTTGGTAACCTTGTGACTTTCCCTGATCCAAGTATGAGTCCTGTGCTTCCGAGAGTCTAGGCCTCTACTACCTTTCACACCTACTCATACTCGTCCCAAGTATTGTCTCGCAGTTTTCCAAGTTATCGTCACAAAAACAATTTTAACACATAAAAATGTGTCCAAACAATCACAAAATTTTCGCTAGATTCTACTAGGACTTCTTCCATGCGTATCTTCAATCATCAATTCTGCTTCAGCTCGGTGGAAATGCCATACGATGGGTCAACTTCATGAATTACACCAATCAATCCAACATCCTGCCATTCGAAGGTGTACTTCGGACGTACTGTACTCCTCTAAACGTACTGCATGACATATTCTAAAGGCAAGATACCACTCTTATTGTCACACCCCAAAACCGGAACGGCGGAAACGTTCTGGGGTGGATGACGTCATGTCAAGTATCACAACACATGCATTATAGTAATCAAAGTACACAAAACATTGAATTAATAGTAATATTTTTACATGGTTACATTAATACATCAAAGTAATACAAGTAATAGAATAAATACAGCGCGGTACTAAGCTATCTTCATCAACAGCTCCGGGGATGTACCTGTCTAATGCTAACCTGAGAATACAAGTTATTTGAAAAGCGAGTATCAGCATTTTTACAAATGTTGGTGAGTTCATAAGCATTTAGTGACGTTTTCATTCAAACAACTTTAATAAAAGTAGTAGTTTAAGAGATTTCAGTGTATTAGAGTCCTTTCCATAAAATCCTATATTTTCTTTAATAAAAGCAGCCTTCTACCAAGACTGGTCAGTGTTATGTGGTAAAAAGTTATTTTCCCTAAATTGCTATCATTATCAAAATACTGAATTTGATTATCGAGGAAAGCAAATGACATCAGGGAAAAACATATGCCTCAGCAGTGAGGATTGCTGACTAAGGCAAGGAATCATAGACTCCAGGAGATGTATCGAACGAACGACACGTGTGGTTCAGACTAACAAATAGAGACACAGACCCCAGAAGGTACCAAATGAAAGGTACAGCTGGTAAGGTCCAAAACAGTGAATACAGACCGCAGACAATATCAAATGAAAGATACGTCTAGCGAGGTCTAAAACAGTGAATACAGTGGATACAGACCCCAGACAGCATCAAATGAGAGATACGTCTTGTAAGGTCAAAACAGAGGAGACAGACCCCAGACAGTATCAAATGAAAGATACGTCTTGTAAGGTCAAAACAGTGTGACTCTGAAAATGAATTTCCAGCATACAGTGTAAATTGCTGGCGAAATACCGTTACCTTAAATCCAACGAATTATAAGGTAACCCGGGATACTCGTAACCATACTAACCGACACTAGAGTACCAGACGCCCTACAATCGTCTATATAATGTGACATTTGTCACCTGTTGGCTTGGTAGGCCGGGACTGTAGCTAGCAGTCTGGGTGCGGGGTTTCAATCCCGTATAGATCTATACACACAATGTCCGCTCTCCCTACAGGAGACTCTGGTTACCAACTAGACGACGGAGAAGGCCGTGTCCTGAAGATGCATCCCAAATAGTGGGTAGAGACTTCCAACTAGTGGGTTTCTAATGTAAGTGCTGAACTAGAGGTAGAGACTCTTAACTGAATTGACTGAAGTAAACCCGTATGTCTATGCTTGTGTACATACTATATAACTAATGAATCAAACGACCTTCGGATGGACATCCGATCCCACCAGACCACATCTCAACGAAGAAAAGGAAATAGGACGGACAAGCCTTCCTAAGTCCTTCAATCATTATTTATATGCATCTACACAAGCACAAACATACATCTAACTACGCTTGAGTGTGTATCAAGTGGTATCATACAGTGAAGTATAAGTGTACAGTGGAACATCCGAGTCGTGAAGTATAAGCGTACAGTGGAACATCCGAGTCGTGAAGTATAAGCGTACAGTGGAACATCCGAGTCGTGAAGTATAAGCGTACAGAGTGGGATAATCGAATCGTGAAGTATAAGTGTACCGAGTGTAAGTGTATCACGAAGTGGAAACGACGATAAGCGAAGTAAGAGCGTCTATCAAGTGAAGCGACTACAAGTATAAGCGAAATAGAGACATTACCAAGTATAAACGCATCACAAAGTGAAAGCGTTATCGAGTAGGAGTTTAAAAATAAGTATAAGTGAAGCAGCAGTAACTAACAAGTAAAAGCATACGTCGTGAAAGTGAACTTTGATGAAAAACCTTTATACTCGGGAAAATCACGATTTGTATTCTTTTGTAAAATAAGTTTGAAAACTTTTGGAAATCTTTCATAAACCAGTTTAAAATGAATTTAGACAAAACAGTGTAAGTAAGAGTTTTGAAACAAATGAAAACCTTTTTGAAAACCAATATAGTGTCCTACTCGATTAAATAGTGTATAGTGGTAAAATCTTGTGCATGCGGGTTATCAATCACATGTGATTGATATGATAACTGGCATGTTTAACTTGTATTCCCCCCCTATAAAACATGTAAAAACATTTAAAAGGTTCATTCAGGGGTATGAAATCACCTGGTGTAAGTAGGTCCAACGAAGGTGTCGTTTGGGCGTTCGGTGTCACGCAAGGACTTGAACACACACAATGACCTATTTAACATATGATAACATATGTTTACATACAATTAGCATATTTAATACTAATGAAACAAATATACGCGCTCACAGGAGCGGAAACCACTTTGGTTAAGTGTTTGGATGTCCCGGGTAGCGTTTAAGGGTGTCAATGGCTAAGTAATGGAGCTTACTATCCAAGAGTACACTCCCAATGTTGTGTTTACGGCCTAGGGACATCTCACCATGAGTTTACGGCCGTAAACTCATGGTGATGGGTTCTAGGGTGTTTAAGGCTTCTACTTGCATCATGGAATTATTCTAAGCACTTTTCCTAAAAGGCATGAGTGGGTTCAAGGCTCCTAAGGGATTTATATTGGAGTTTATGGCCTAGGGACACTCCTAAGGGATTTTACGGCCGTAAACTCTCACCCTTAGAGTTTTGTGAAGTTTCAAGCCCTTATTACCTTTCTAGCAATTTCTAATGGAGTGTGATGCTATTTTGGGGAATTAAAACTATCATTTGGATGTGTTTTGGGGAGTTTACGGCCTAGACAATTGCTTGGGCCGTAAACTCCTTTTTACCCCTCCATTTCATGTGTTTAAGTCCTTAAATCCTTCCTAGCATTTTATGGAAATAGTCTAAGGTCATTTGGGGGACAAAAACCAACATTTTGGCTTGGTTTTGGGAGTTTACGGCCTTGACACATGTTTGGGCCGTAAACTCCTATTAATCCTCCAATTCTAATTGTTTAAGTGATCTAAACCCAAGAGAATAAGCCCCTAATTTATGTGATAAGCCCTAGTGTGGTTTGGGAGTGTTTTGGAGGCATTTTGACAAGGTTTTGAGGGGTTTACGGCCTAAGCATGTGCTTGGGCCGTAAACTCTCATTTATCCCCTAAATCATTGTGTTTTGATGTTTAAAAACTCCTAGGCTAGATCCCCAATTAGCTTCCAAGCTTAAGGGCAAGTTTAAAGGCATGTTTGGCACCATTTTAGGGGTTTACGGCCCTAGAGTGTTCCTGGGCCGTAAACTCCTTATCCCATGCCTTCTTGGATGGTTTTTGAGCTATAACTATAGCTAGTAATGTTTAGAACAAGCTAGGGTAAGCGGGCTTACAATTTGGAAGCGTTTGGTTGCGGATTCGGGGCGAAAACGGGTCTAGAGAGAGAGTGTAAAAAGTCTCCAATGGACTCCACTCACCCTTATATAAGGTTCATAGTCGGGGCTCAGTGGAATTTTACCCGATATTGCCGTTAAACGGGGCTTTTGGTCGCACCCGATTTAGTGGTCGTAACAATAAAACTTAACATTTTCCAAATAAATGGAAATGGGTGTTATGTGTTTTTATTTCTTTTTATCACAACTTAACGGCATGTTAAATGTAAACAAATGGAATGTTTATTTAACTGACGACCTCTAATTAACGGAACTTTTATAAACTGGAATATTCCGTTAACGGTAACGGGGAAATGTAACGGAACAACTTGGGTTGTCACACTTATGATATCTCTCGATAGGTGTCATTCACTATCATAAGTCTTTTCATTTCCTCTATTTACTCAATTCTCTATGAGTCCTTATCATGACATTCTATTCTCCAAAGCATGCGTTTGGTGTATCGAGACGAGAATATAGATAGAGGAAGAATTAGACGCGTATTCCTCCTTATTACTCCAAAAAGTTACATGCCAGTTCTAATATCGTAATTAAACGTTTAGAAACCTGAGCACATAAAATTTCAAGATCTGGTCGGCAACAGACCATAGATCCGATCAAACGATAGCATAAAGCATCACAAATCATTTAACACATAAAAGCATTTTAGGCATCTTCCCTAATTAAGCTAGTGCTCACACCTCACAATCATCGCTTAGCATTCTAAGTTTAAGTCTACAAATAAATCCATATTCCTAGTTCGCTTAAACTAATGATCTGATACCAACTGTGACATCCCCATTTTCATGGCCAGAAAAGACAGATTTTGTTTATGCTTTATGAAAATCAGAGTACCTCTTTTAATAAAAATGTTGTGGAATTTGTTCCTAGTGAAACATGATAAATTCGTTACAAAGCATTTCCGAAGAAATGTATTTTTATTCATTTAAAACATTGGGATGTTATCGTCAATACAGAAACATAAGCATAAACAGAACTTACATTCGTTATCACCAATGATCTATATCTCCTTAATCTCTCAGTGTAATTTGATTTCATATCGACACCTGTGATATAAATAAACTGAGTGGGTCCGGTTGGGAAACCTGGTGAGTACATAGGGTTTTCAACCCACAATAATATAATTATTATGTGTAACGACCCAATTTTCATGACCAAAAATTTCGTTTTAAAAACATTACTTTAGAAAATATTAAAAACTAAAAACATTGTCTAATCAAATCATAACACAAGTGAACCATGTCTAAAAGCCAATTCCTACATTCAATCAAAATATCAGAGTACAAATCCCAGTGAAGCTAGTAAATGCGGAAACCAGAGAGTGTGTGTGTGACATGCTGCTACCGCGCCGGCTCCTTTCCCCTAGCTGAGGAGGTACCTGAAACCAAAACTGAAAACTATAAGCACAAAGCTTAGTGAGTTCCCCCATCGTACCACATACCATACAAACACGTAACATACATACTGCCAGGCTGTTCTGGGGTGCCTGACTACCCGGTACGGCCGTTCTGGGGTGCCGTCCGACCCGTGTCAAGCCATTCTGGGGTGCTGACTACCCATGTCAAGCCATTCTGGGGTGCTGACTACCCATCGGTCCTAACAACCGACCACAGGGACTAGTCCCCTCGTACTACCTCTATCGCATATAACATAACAAGCCAGCATGCAAACATATCATCATATTCTGTCAGACGTATCTGGGGTGTCTGACTACCCTTCGGTCCTAGCGACCGAACTCGACTACTATCACATACAACATATCACGCTAGCATATAACATATCAGGTAGTAGCTATCCTAGATGATATCACAAAGACAATCATCTATCATACATCTCCTACTGGTGGGTCGGCGTTGTGGCCTTAGGACCACCGCTACTGGAAGGTAACTCACCTCGAAGTAGCTGCTGATCTGATCGGAAACTGACTGCCTACTGCTGCTGCTGCTGCTCCAGAAATCCTCCGGCTGCAATTCCCACAATATACCCAATCAAACACTGCTCACTGACCTTTGGGTAAAATGACCATTTTACCCCTGACCATGCCCTAAGTCAAAGTCAGAGTCAACCTTCAGTTGACCCGACTCGCCGAGTCCCTATCCAAACGACTGCCCTGAATCCCGATCCTACCCGTCGAGTTAGGCGACGACTCGACGGGTTCACCTTCTTAACCAATATTCAAGTCCTTCATCCTACTCGCCGAGTTATATGAACAACTCGTCGAGTTCATCTTCATCCGATGAACTCTTATGCTAAGACTCGCCGAGTTGTATGAACAACTCGCCGAGTCTGTTCTTGATCTAAGGAGATTGCCTTGAACTCGCCGAGTCAGGGCATTGACTCGCCGAGTACCTCCATAGATGAGTTAAGCTTTCGACCCACTGAGTCACACCCCGTGACTCACTGCTCACTCGACACTACGAAAAGGGGACAAACTCGGAGACTCGCGAACAGACTCGCCGAGTCATATGAACGACTCGCCGAGTCGTTGCCATGCACCTACTGAATACACGGATTTGCTCGATTCCAGTCCATGCCATCCATAGATCTGGACTTCTAGGACACTAATCACACGTAAAGTTTCCAACTTTACGTGTGGATATTCACCAATATGGATTTTAGGGCTCAAAATGTCTCAAAAGGGTAGATCTAGGGCTAACAAGCAACATGGGTCCATAAAGCTAACAGATCTGAGCTCCTGGAGCTCAATCTTGCCTAGATCCAGAGGCCAAACATCTTATTACGACATATAATGCACATACAAGCTTGGGGATTTGACCAAGAAGGACCCAAATGAAGTTTTAAGCATAGAATCATGGGGAAAACGGGTTATACCTCAAAGGAACTGCTGGAAGAACACAAATAATGCCTGGATGGCTTCCCGTCTTCTGGATCTACTTCCTTCCTCCTTCCAACCCTTCAAAAACACACACACTAACCTCAAACTCTCAAAGAATAGCTTAGAACGAGAGATACAGGGCTTTAAGGGTCAATGGGGGCCGGCTTGGGGCTGATAAGTCCTTTAAATAGGGTGCAAACCCCTGAAACTTAGGGTTTCATCCAACAGCTATGACTCGCCGAGTCCAGGATATGGACTCGCCGAGTCGCCAACTTAAACGTGTCCTGGGTCCCACATCCACTCGGCGAGTCGGACCTATGACTCGCCGAGTCCAAGGCTAAAAGAAAGGAAATACTCAGATAACATTTACGTACCAGGAACCGGGTGCTACATTATGTTTAATCATCAAACAGTTAACCCAATTACCCATCCCCATTATCTTCTTTAATCTTAAGGATCTACCCTAAGAATCAGCTATTTCTCGTTCATTCATTCCTAAGGATTTTCCTAAGGAATATGTACGAAGTCCATCGTTGTCAATGACACAGCTGTCAAGCACAGCTGCTAGTTCTATCACTTAGGCGCAGCTGCCATAGTTGTGACATTCTATATGAGGCGCTTCTGCCGGTATTGTCCTTTAGACGCTACTGTCAAGGTTATAATGTTCCCTATTAGGCGCAACTGCTGATATTATCCTTAGAGCGCAACTGCTAGGATGTTTATCTTAGATCAACAACATCTACAGGTTGTGGCGCAGCTACCAGTGCTCATCTATAGGGTACTAGGTCCATTGCTGCCAATGTTCACCTATAGGGCACTAGGTCCATACCACTAATATTCCTCTATTTCAGCTTTCACCCCTCGTCCTTCATCTACCCATGTTTTACCCAACATATTTTGTAGATATAAAAATACGTATACAGTTTAAAACATTTAAAACATGTATAAAAATCTCTCACCCAGCATAGATAGCAAGTATTCAAACAATCTACACACATAGCACGTAATTTATATTAATATCTATGTGTAAGATGAAAGTAACTATGCACTCACTTGGTAAGGTGGTGAGTCGGCACTCGGACAGCACTTCGTTACTCTTAAAAAAATTATCCCTTGATGAAACCTAGTATCATTACCACTAGAGTTTAGTCTAACGTTTGACGAGACTAATTTAATAGTCTAGCTATTATTAATATTATATAAGCGTTAAACAATACTTATATAACCCATAATAATAGCCCAAATACTCCTTATAAGGTCCTAATAACATTACTATATTGAAACATAAGTCATACTAAAGATAGGGTAGGCATAGATCACTTACAACGGGTTTTCTCGAAAACTGGGCTTCGCTGGAGCAGCGTTCCCGAGTTGAAAGGCTCTTCTTTTCGGAGCCGACGGGCGCTCCGGGCTTTTGCCTCGTGCTAGGGAGGTTCCCTAGGCTTTTTTGGGGGGTTTTAGGGCTTAGAGAGATGTTCTAGAGAGAGAAAGAAGTGGGGAAAGGTGTGAGAAAAAGAGGCAGCTTCGAGCCTCTATTTATAGGCCTCCAGGGGCGTCACCACACCGTGGTGTTGCGTATGCTCCAAGTTTTCACCTGGTGCTGACACGTGGAATCGCACACAAGGTGGAAATCAGCTGCTTTCAAAAATTCATAACTTTCGCATACGAGCTCTGTTTTCGACGTTCTTTATATCCACGCGTAGGTAAAAATAGGATCTACAACTTTCATTTTGACTCCGTCGGCTAATTCTCGACCGATCTTAAATTTAACAGTAGGAGGAGTTTAGACTGTTAAATGACCGTGAAGAATTCGTAATTCCTTCATACGGACTCCGTTTTCGTCTGTATTTTTACCGTTGAGTTCCTATAAATGAGATCTTAAACTCTCATTTAGGTCGCGTAAGCAAAAAACCGCTCGAACTAAAATTCGAGTTTCGGGTCGTGCACTTCTAAGCTGAATCTTAGAAAAATCATAACTTCCTCATACGAAGTCAGATTTGGGCGTTCTTTTTATGGATTTTCTCGGTTTAACGTATACTACAACTTTGGTTTAGATCACTAAGGCTAAAAATTCCTCCATCGTAAATTGACTATTTACGTCTCCCGGTGCCGTGCCGGTTTTGCCGTAAAACTTCGACGGGCCATAACTTCTTCGTTATAACTCGGATTTCGGCGCTCTTTATATGTACGGAACCCTTGAGACATATTCTACAACTTGGTTAAGATTATTTATTCTAAATAATCTTTTGTCGAAAAGTCATTTTCGACCCCTATTATCTCTAAATTGACTAGCCCGAATCTACGGGCGTTACATGATCCGACTTAAATGGTCGGCAACAAGATTTTCACACCCGCTCTTGTCCCGAATCTCCAAATCAAATTCTTGAAATAATAAGATCCACCGAATGAGTCTTGGCTTTGCATGTTTCTTTGTCATCAAGTACTTGAGAGTCGCATGATCCGAATACACAATGACTTTGGTACCAAGTAGATATTGCCTAAACTTCTCCAAAGTGAACATTATGGCTAATAGCTCCTTCTCCGTGGTAGACGGGTTGCTTTGAGCATTGTGTAGTGTCCTTGACGCATAATAGATCACATGCGAGGCTCTTCAATTCTTTTGACCCCAAAACAGAGCCTGTATCATAGTTGCTTGCATCACACACAATCTCAAAGGGAAATCCCAATTTGGTGCTTGTATGATGGGGGTAGATGTAAGCAACTCTTTGAGCTTGTCAAAAGCCTCTTTGCACACCTCATTGAAGTCGAAATCAACTTCCTTTTGCATGAGTATCCACATTGGTCTTGTTATCTTTGACAAGTCTTTGATGAACCTTATGTTGAAACCTGCATAACCTAAAAAAGAATGAACTTCCCGAACACAAGTTGGGTAAGGTAAGCTTTGAATAGCATCAATTTTAGCTTTATCTACTTTGATTCCTTTCTTTGACATAATGTGACCTAAAATAAGACATTGACTCACCATAAAATGACATTTCAATATATATTTTCAAAATCTTTGTTAGGTTAGTCAAACACTCTTGGAATGAGTTTTCGTATACCGTAAAATCATCCATAAAAAACTTCAATTATGTTTTCGACATATTTCGAGAAAATACTAACCATACAACATTAGAAAGTGGCCAGGGCATTACACAATCCGAATGACATTCTTCGGTATGCAAAAGTGCCAAATAGACTTGTAAAGGTTGTCTTTTCTTGGCCTTCCGGTGCCACTGGGATTTTGTAACGCCCGCAGATTCAAGCTAGTCAATTTAAAAATAATAATGGTACGTTTGGCTGTGGAAAATTTTCTAGTTTTCTAAGAAAATTTTCCAAAAAAACGGAAATTTTGAAAACACGTTTGATTCATTCAGTTTTTCAAAGTTTTCTTAGAAAATGAAAATTTTCAGTTTTCCAAATTGTATGTAAAGTACTAAAGTGTTTTTTATAGTTTTCCAAAGTTTTCCAAATTTCTAATATGAAAAATGAAAACTCCACCAGTTCTAACCAACCGTGTTTTCTAAAATTTACATTGAAAATTGAAAATGAAAACTCAACTCTATATTTTGAAAATATTTTCTTAAAAAATGAACACAATTTTCCATAACCAAACACACCCTAAGTGTTAAAAATGATTTTTCGATAGATAATTATTTAGGATAAATAATATTAACCAAAGTTCTATTATATGTCACAAAAATTTCGTACATATAAAAAATGCTGAAATCCGATTTATAACGAAGAAATTATGACTCGTTGAAGTTTTGCGATTTAAACCGACACGACTCTACGTAACGTAAAAAGTAAATTTTTGATAAATTACTTTTAGCCTTAGTGATACAATCAAAAGTCGTAGTAGTTGTTAAACCGAGAGCGTTCATATAAATAATATCCATATGTCAATTTATGATTTTTTTTTTTTAAAAAAAAATTTAAATTAAAAAACCACATAATACTTATACTTATTATATATGTAAAGTATGAAATGTAATAAATATTATACTAAATTGCAATTAATATGTTTCTTCATTTCTTATTTCAAAATTTTATTTTAAAAAATATTTATTATTTACATTTTAATATTTTATTTTTTTTAATCAACCCGTGTAATACACGAGTTTTACACATAGTAAATTTAACATGTGAAAAGTTACCCGAAAATGACTTGTCGACTCTTTGACCCAAAATCGACTCACTAACCCGCATACTCATATACTTAAACAATCTATATGGGTTGGATTGGGTTGGGTTGAGTTGATGACTCCAACCTGCCAACTCATATATTATATGAGTTAGATTGGATCAATGTATTATGATCCGTCAATCCATCAATCTGGGACCTACCAACCCGAGTCCAACCTAATTGTCATACCTAATCATAAGTTTTTTTTTTGTTATTAGACAACTACCTCCATCACAACTTCTGCTCTATTTTCTTTCCACTCCATTTCATCGAGTCTCCATTCCCTAATCTTGGATAGATAAACACACCAAATTATAAAAACGAACGACACACAATCAAGTTTATATTCCTTCTTATTTTGTTTCAAACGCAAAAAAGATGATTATATACATTGTATTTGTCTTTACTTTCTTGAAAAGGAAGAACAAACAAAATCAAACGTGGATAGATAAACTTATTCCTTTTTATCGATGACGTTCATCATCAATTATGTTGAAACCCTAAAAAATCACATATGTGTTGATAGTGTCGGTCATCATTATTTTCTTTGTTTTATCTTAAATAAAAGTTATAACGACCTCAATCTGAAAAAAATAGGGATAATGTTGCTTCCCAAATAATTTGTTTGAAACTTATAATAGCTCATTATATACCTAATTAATACATTAATTTTGGTTTATGTAGACATATTTGTTATATAGATATAACATCAATAACGTTTATATGTGTAAGTTTATAAAAAAGATGTTAATTGATTTTATCTCAATCAAAATTTTATTTTTTAAAAAGTACTTATTGGTATAAATTGTTTTCTAAAACATTTATAAATATTAATAATTTTTTAGAAAAAGTGAAATAATAATAAAGTAGAAACCAATAAAAACTCATAGAAACCCGTTGCCAAACCGGCCTTGAAAAACCGTCTAACATACGCACCCATCCCTCTCCTTCCACCTTTCTTCCAAGTCGTGCGGCACGTGACATCGCCACCTGAGAAAACCCTTTCACCTCCGTATTATCCCCCTCTGCGTCGCTTCTGAGGGCGCTCCACCGCCGTGCTTTCACTAACATGCGCCATAACCTCCTATCCACCTCCTTCTTCCCAATGGCACCTTCCTCCTTTTCCTCTTCTACCACAACCACCCACCACCACCACCTCAACAAAAAGCCCTCTTCATCTTCTTCTTCAAACCCTAACCCTAACAATTGTACAGGCACTTGCTCTCATCATTCCCCCTCCGCGACTCTCGATATCTTAATCCTCATCCTAGTCCTGTTTTCCGGCGCATTTTTAGTCTCTTCCTACTTCTCCTACATCTTCCATTCTCTCTCCCTTATCCTCCCGCCTATTTCTCTCTCTATCCTTATAGATATCTCCTCTCTTTACCTCATCGGCTTCTTCCTGTTCTTCGTGCTTTCGATAATCGGTTTGGAGATCTGTTGTGGCAACAGGTCAAGGAAGTGTGGGAAGAAAGGATGTAAAGGGTTGAAGAAGGCGATGGAGTTCGATCTGCAGCTGCAGACGGAGGAGGTATTGAGATCGGGTGTCAAAGGAATGAAGGAGATGGATGAGTTGCCATGGAAAGGAGGGAGTGAGACAAATCCTGATTATGAGTGTTTGAGGACTGAGTTGAGGAAAATGGCACCGATGAATGGAAGAGCAGTGTTGCTGTTTAGATCCAAGTGTGGTTGTCCTGTTGCAAAGCTTGAAGGATGGGGACCTAAACGTGGGAGGAGAAACAAGAAGTAAGTTTGATTCTCTGTAGACTTCATTTTAATGATTTAACCGAGGATATTATGTATGATTAGCTTATTATGAATTCATATTTAGTTGTTTGTGAATCTTTACTACAAGAACAACTTATTGGCAACATGGTTTAAGTTCTTTTGTCGCATTGATGATCAGGGTTACATTAGTTGATGAAAAACTTGAAAGAAAGAAGCTTTAACAAATTGGCCAGTTGAAGTTAGATTGATGGTTTTCACATGTTTGCCTGTTCTAGATCAAGTGTTAATAGATCGAGAAATGGTTTTTTGATTGAAGAGTATTGTTTTCCCTCTTCTCAATAAGACTTTGATGCAAATATAGATAAAAATGTCTGGATTCTTTGTAAACTTATTGAACATGACCATAGTTTTTGGGCATCTTCAATCAGTGATATAGATTTTAGACAAATCTGATTAGAAGTAATTTTGAATCAAATTTGATACAGAAGTCACAGAACCCTAAATTATCTGGATTTCTTTTAAACTTGAGTTATGATGTTTTGTCACTTTGTGGTCTAAGTCATCTTTATGTCGTATTCTGTGTGATTTGGCCGGAATTGGAATTGGGATTGGAACTGGAATTCGATTCCATTCTAATCCTGCATCATCTTTGCAACACTTTCTCCTTATAAATAGTAAATACTCAACTCCCCTTTTAATCCAATTTCTTCAGATTCCAGATCCTTCAAATTCCAATTCCTTTGAATATGGTTCATTTATTTTCTATATTTTGTACCATAATAACATACAAAATTTGTATATTTGGCAGGAATTTGAGTCTGAATGGAGGAAATCATGGCTGATACTTGAGAATGCAGTTGCTGTGGGTTTCAATTTCATCTGTGTTTCTTGTTTGTCTATTATTATTAGTATTACCCTCAAGAATTTGGGTTTATTTAGTTTTATGGATGACTTGAAACTCTTGAAATATTTACAGAAAAGACCCTCCATTGTAAACCATATTTGATTGGTATATCAAGGGTAATATACTTGATTAAATATGAATAAATATCTAAAACATTTTGGTTAATGTTTGTTACTTTTAAACCTAATCTTGGCCATAAGGCTTTCATCTGTTATCATGGCACAAGTTTTTTAGCGCTATTTTGGTTATATGAGGTTGAGAGAGGGTATTTATGTCTTTTTCCTAGACGAGAGATTGTGAGTATGTATCCTATCTAGTTCCAACTTTTTGGGTGGGGCAAAATGGTAAATTTTGTTCCATTGATTTTAGTTCGAATTGGGGGAAAATTGTAATTTTTGTTCCATTGATTTCGGTTCAAATTGGGAAACTAAAGCACGTTGATAGGTAATTGTTAAGAAACATTCTAACATATTAATTTATCATATTGTTTGCTCGAAGCACACTACTATAGTATAGGAAATAGTTACCAAGGTTACTTTTAAGAAATCTTAGGTATTCTAGAATTTTTGCTATGTTTGCTGAAAAACTAACTCTTAATTTATAAGTTAGCCAATAACTAATAAATTAGTTGAAAGATATAAAGTTACATAAAAAAAAAACATTTAGGATAATGAGTTTTCTATAATTAAATTAAGAGGTATACTTGGAATATTATTAAAAAGTTTCCAAAAAATTAATCTAAATAGTCTTTTAAAAAACTAGTATATAGTATATTCTTTGGCTAAGCCAAATATGACAACTTAAAAATACTCAAAAAAATAAGCAAGGTTATAAGATACCAAACACATCATTCATCCTATAAATAAGATTTTACTTGGTGTATAAATAGTTAAATATACCAAAAATTAACAATAAGGTTGTTATTCTAATTAGACACGACCTCTTGTTCCAAATTACGTCAAAACCTTGTGAGTTATGACAATGAGTAAGATGCTTCATTTTATTGTGAGCTCTTGACATATGTTGCTTCAACGAATAGACAAATTAACATCTGGTTGTGTGTTATGATCGTTTGAAGCATGGCCGTTACTAAGATCTTTAGTCACCATTCTTTAAGTGTTAGGATTTTCAACAACAAGAACATAATTAAATGTGTTAATAAGAATAAACATGATACAAGATTTAGGTGGTCCACACGATTAAGGTAATCGTGTTATGTCCACATGCAAACTAAAAATGATTATTGATTTCGTAGTGGGGTCTACAATCTCATCTTGATCTATATATGGAGCTAGGAATTCGATTTCGACCCTAAAATTGCTAGGTATTCGATTTTACTCTAAAGCTACATACAAGCTTAGCTAAGTCTTAATAGCGGGAAATAAAGTCAATGAGCAATCAAGACTCCATAACTCAACAAATCACGAGAGAAGACAACAACCTTGTATTAAGCTTGACGAAACCAAGACCAATATCAGTTAGACCAAAATCATACTCTTTTAATCCCATCCTAAAGGTAGAATGAGGTTGATCGCTCTTGATCTCTTATCTCATCCTCATTGTTATAAATAGCCTTCAAAGTTTGCATGTCACATCTAATCTAATCTACTTTGGTCCCATTATGTTGTCTTGTAACACACAACCTTTGATCCAGGACATTCTATCTTATGTTGTTGGCTCTAACTCAATATCTTGCTACTTGTCATCATAGGTAAGCATTTTGTGATCCTTTATGTAAACACATACTTGTAACATATCTGATAGTTATACTTGAGAAAAGGATTTTGACTAAAATAAAACAAAACATCGAATTTGGATTCAAAATGTATGATGTTAGAAACAATACATAAGAACTAAGAAGGGGGTGGGTGCTATTTTCAGTTAGCTGGAGGGTCTGGATTACAACTTCCTCAAACATGAGGAATTTATCTTGGTAAATCAACCCTAATATACTAACATACTCATTTCAAGTAAAACATTATTAAAATATCATCCAAAATCTCGTTGAATAGTAGAAATCAGAGTATAACCAAATACGATTGGGTTTAGTTTCTAATGTTGATTGAAACAGGGCCAAAGTATTATAAGGTTTGGTACTCATCAAATATCACGAATCACACTTTGCGGTTTGCATCATGTGGTACGAAGGCTACTAGGCCATAGCAACCGGGCCTAATTTCTTATATGTTTAAAAGCAAGTGTTAAGAAATCCCTTATATTTTCTACCATTTAAAAAATTAAAAATAAAAAGTCTATGAATCCTAAACCATAATTAATAGCTCTTAACGGCTATTTTACACAATAAATCCAACACACATTTGCTTTTGACTTTATTTAAATATACTAGGTACTAAACCTTCGAACCAACGATAAATACCTTAACTGAGTTAAACGTACTTAATGTGCAAAAACCAATTCATTTGTCACGCAAAATTAGCAAACACCTACCATATAAACAACTTAAAAGTTTAAAAATATGTAAAAATAACCATTGACCCCAAACCCCAACTCTCCTAGATTTCTACCATTAAAATAATATTTGTATTTATAAAATTATTACTTTCAAGTTTTAAAGAGATGTAAACAATTTTAGCTTCATTTATTCCTACCCATCTCCACTTATCCATACCCTCTAATCATTGTTTTTTATAATTAATTTAATGATTACATATTTTTACTAATCATTAATAGTTTTAATAATTAATTTATGATTAATAGTTTTTTTTTAATAATTAATTTATCATTTATTCCTACATTATCTCCACATTTTTTTACTAACATATTTATAATTAATAGTTTTTTTTAATATAAACATTTATAAATTTATTTACTAAAATATTATTTATTTTATTTATTCTATAGATAATTTATTAATACTAATTTATAGAAGATGTGTAAATATTTGTATTCATTTTTAAAAAATAAAAATAAAACACGACATAACATTAATCTATTAAAAAGCTATTATTAAAATTGATATTTTATTAGAAAAAGACTACATAAACAATATTAAATAATGTTTTGATAAAAGAATTGATGTTTTTAGTTAAAATAAATAAACATATATAGAAACGATAAAGAAATAACTATAAAGTTATAAAATAGATAAAATTGCAAAAATGGTCCCTGTTGTATGTTAAAACTAGCATGTTTGGGCCAAAACGGTTTGGGTTAGCATCAATGGTCCAAAAGTTTCATTTTCTTGCAAGTTTGGTTCAGTTTGGTTTGAATTTTTTTGTAAAGACGATTTTGCCCTTATTATTTAATCTTTCATTTTTGTTTTATTACCAACCATTAAAAATAAAACAAAATAAAATACACACACACACACACACACACTCTCTCTCTCTCTCTCTCCCTCTCTCTTTCTCTCTTTCTCTTTCTCTCTTTCTCTTTCTCTCTTTTCAAAGTTATCGGACCACCACAGTAGCCAACGACCACCGCCAGTCAGACCACCACCACTAGTTGGACCATCACCTCTTGCCGGAACTCTAGCATTTTCCGGCGACGAATTCGTTGTGCCATCCATTTCATTGCCAAAATTCAGATCAAGGGTCATTGCCTCCAACTGTGACTCAATTTTCCAATGATGAAGAATGGAGACGGTGTTCCGGATCTTTGATGATGACCCCACTGGAGAAAAAATTTGCAAATCTGAGAGAGAGGGAAAGAGGCGTCTCCGACGAATGTACCCCCAACGTCATGGTGTTTGTATCTCGAAGCTCAAAGTCATCGTCGGAGAAAGCGAAAACGATGTAAAATCGAGCCACATACTTCACCCTTTCAATGTCGTTCTTGTGGAACCCTTCCCATTGAGGGTGAATAGACGTAATCGTCGTTTTGGCTTCACCCTTTGAGCTTCGTTCTCGCTTCACCGATGGTGTTGGAAACACGAGGGGTGTTGGAAACACTACTACACCCCTCACTTTCGTCACTGCTACACCCCATCACCATGCTCGTCACCTTCATATATGTTCAGTCTGTAGCTAGAGGATCCGGCTGTGGTGTTGAGATGTAACCCAGATCGATGACCCCCTTGATCAATGACAACCACCACTTTGGAGGCTTAACAACCGAGGAAAATTGATCTGAGGTGTCTTCCCCTCGATTTCCAGTCGTGAAACCCTCCATCTGAAAAACCTAGCCGCTAAGAAACCCTAATCGTCAAGAAACCCAAACTTCAGATCTCGATCTCCTTTCTCTCGTTTGCATCTGTCTAGGTTCAAAGGGAGGGTAGCAACGATCGAATCGGGTGTTTGGGGTGGTGCTACCTGACTGGAGGGAGGCGGAGGGGCAGCCTAGGCCGGCGACAACCACCCGTTCTTCTTCTTTGGACAGTGGTAAGCAAGAAACGAGAGAGAGAGAGATAGTGATAAAGAGAGAGAGAGAGAGGGTATTTTATTTTATTTCATTGTTGGTAATAAAACAAAAATGAAAAATTAAATAATAAAGGCAAAATCGTCTTTACAAAAAAATTCAAACCAAATTAGACCAAACTTGCAAGAAAATGAAACTTTTGGACCATTGATGCTAGCCCAAACCGTTTTGGCCCAAACATGCTAGTTTTGACATACCACATGGACCATTCTTGCAATTTTGTCTATAAAATATCATATTTTTAAAATAAATGGGTTGTTAATGCAAAGTTTTAGAGTATAAATCGATTACTTTTCTTTTAATCCTAAAAAAACGATGCAGCCGCCAAAAGAAAGAGTTGGGTGATTTTCGGTGAGTTTCACGTGTTTCCGGCGAGGTTTAACTGTGGCCTTCACACTTTTCTTTCTTTCTCATTTTATCTCCGACGGTGATGGCTGCAGGTGAGCTTCACATGTTTTCCGACGATCCTTCAGTCAAGCTTCATGTGTTTCCGGTGAGGTTTTCAGTTTTCTGGCGACGTTTCAGCCGTCTATCCAACGCTCCGACGACTATTTCTTTCTTACTCTGTTCTTATTACAATGTTTTTTCGGACTGTCCAACTCTTATCCAATGAATTAGATCGACCGGCGTTGTTTCACAGTTGGTTTCAAGTTAGTCCGACGAAGGCAGGTGGCCGTCAACGGTCATAGTGGCTTTCACGACGTTTTCCGACGTCTCTCTCTCTCTCTCTCTCTCTCTCTCTCTCCCTCTCTCTTTTAATATCTCTTCTGATTATTCTTAGTCACCGCCTTGCCGTCGACGGTCGTAATGACTGACGACGGTGGTTAATTGTTGTGGTTGGTGCCTGGATATGAGTTTTTGTTGGGGATTAAGCAACGTATTAAATTAATTGATTGTTTTGATTATTGTGTTAAAAACTTAATGTATTTTATTAAAAAATAATTTAGTAGTTAACCGAAGCATTACATTATGAGTAATTTTCAATGTAACACAGTTTCCTAAGCTTTGTCAAATTTTGATTAAAACAGTGACACATCTTTCGAAACATTAAAAGAATATGTTTTTTGTTTATTGGTTAAAATTCTGAAAAGGCTGCTACACCAAACATGTAATAATTAAGGGACAGAGTAATAAAAAATGGGGTTTTAATAACATATCCACAACTTTAATTTGGGTTCTCCTATATATCTCCATCTTTATAAGAGTGTACGCAATCAAGACACATGTCATGCGGGTTATGGGTGGTACCAGTGGCAACAACATCCGAGCATGAGAGATAGAGTGAAAGATGGTGGTTGAGCGGGTAAGAGGTTGATGAACTCGAGTTCCTCCTCCTTTATCTCCTCTCAAGTTGTACCATATGTATTAGGACTTGTACCGAAAAGTATGGATTTGGAGGGGCGAATTTTCTTATGTTATGAGTTGGTAGAAATAGAAGTTAGAAGACAGAGAAAACTAATATACCACAACCCTAAGATGATAGGTGGCATGTGGGTTAGGAGGGGTGAGGGGGCTCAACCCTAAGATGATAGGTTTTTTGTTGTTTTTTTTTTCATGTTATTTTGCATGGGTCCCATCCTTAACATTTTCCATTTCTTCCTTTTATTTATTTATTTATCACATCACACTATAATATATCTAAAACAAGATACTACAAGCAATAAACAATCACAATCACCCTAAAATGAACATTTCATGCTAAAAGAAATCTCACAGAACATCACCACTTCATCTATTTATCTCAAATTAGACAAAACATCACCACTTCCTTTTATGATATTATGCATTTAGTTGTACATAATTGTGGTGATCTTATTTCTTTTCTTCTTAAGATGTTTTCTTTATAATTTTTATGGTTTGCAGCAATATAAATTATAATTTATTATATTTTATGCTTAGGAAGTTAAAATTAGTTCCGACATCGATGCATTAATCAACATCAAGCAATATATAATTGGTTCAATACAAACAAGGCCTTGCAAACAAATTTGGACACTATTTCATTTTAAAAAGATCTTACAATCTTAATCCAATATTACAATCATGATCTTGCAAAAGGTAAAACAGTATTAGTTAATATCTCAATCTTGACAACCTTGGTTTTAATAACATTATTTCCACGTTATTTCTTTTCTTTATATATTATTGTTTCATGATTATTACATGATGTACTAATAATTTAATAACAAAGTAACTAATCATACTTATTTATTTATTGATAAGACTTGTATTAATACGAACTCAATATAAATCTTCTAAATTTGCTCTTTGACGTAGCACAATCACTCTCACCGTATGACCCCACATAGATCTTATATAGTGTGTGCATGTTAGATTGTGTACCTTACACACAATATGAATATTTACTAATCGACAAACATTCATGGAACTCAAGAAATACGTAACGAAGTAACAAAAACTGCATGTTCCCTTGACATAAAAGTACACTTACCTTTTGTTCAAGTTGTTTGTCCAGGTCATGGATAAACGATTTTGCAATGCCTTCCTTAGCTTGCTATCGCGGATACAACAAGATTTTGAAGTCGAAAATCCCTCTAGCTTAATGTTATCCAACTTTGTTTTATCACAAACAAATGAATTCAACAAAAGTATACTTCACAAAGTCGGTAGTATGAACATGTTTAGAAACAAAAAAATATGTACGAGGTCATGAATCTAGTTCAAATGAGTACTCAACTATTTGTGTCTCATCATGCCCTTGGATCAAATTCATCCAATAGCCTTGATTTGTAAAGGTCTAGATTCTCATAAATCAAAGACAAAGAATTAACTTGATCCAAGCATTAGCATTCCTAGATTCTCATAAATACACTACATTAACAAAAACCCAATATACATCTACATCCAACAATTTACAAAACTTCCAAACAACAAAATCAAAAAAATCAAACTCTACAAAATCAAAAACTACGAATCAATCTGACAGATAAGTTCAGCCGCCGCACCCATCGTCCCAACACCACCAGCCTCCAACAACCCAACCGCAAGCTCTTCCTCATTACATAACCTCAACCCTTTACTCAGCCTCATCAAAACCTCCCGATCAACTTCCACCACCCAATTCGGCACACAACCCACCATCAACCTCACAAACCCCGTCACATAACACCGCCACGTAACAGAATCACACCCAAGCGTTATCTTCCCGTTAACCGCGCTTCCCAAAAACTCCATATGCGATTCTAAAAACCTCGGCCGCCACTTCGACGCCGATAGCCGCGAGTCAATCCCCCACGCAAACGCCCCACACAGCACCGTGAAATGCGCCAAAGCGTATCCCCGTAGCATCGACATCGCCCCATTTGAGCTTTCTTCTACCTCGGTTTTATGAACAGAGATAAACCAAGAAGGTAGGGTTTCGTTTATTAAAGATTGAACTAAACCTTGACCTCCGGAGATATACAAAATCGAAGCACCTAATTGGGCTGCGAGTTTGACCTTGGTCAAACTCGCCGCTAATGAAACTTGTCCATATCTACCTTTAGTTTTGCTATTCGAAGCTATATCTTTCACGGATTCGATTAACAACGAGATGATATCATCTCTGAGGAACATGATGTCTCTGATGGAGCGATAGACGCGTAGGTAAAGGAATCCGGGGGCTACCGGAGATATTTCGCCGTAGAAATTGGAGCCGAAGCCGTGTCCGAGAAGTGCTCCGACGCCGCTGTGGCTGAGGGCGGCGGTGAAGCAGCTTTTGAGGAGTTGAGCGACGGCGCTGTTGTTGTGGAGGAAAACTGTACGGGAAGATGAGAAGACTAAAAAGTCGCTCCATTTTTTGGCTTTTTGGGTCCATAAGGAGGCGACGATCGGCATACATGGCCATGGACAACCGGCGGCTAGTGACTCTAGGGCGGGGCCGGCGAGGTTGAGGAAGCGTTGTGATGCTTTGTCGAGTTTGTAGGTTATTGTTAGGCTGACGAAGGCGGCTAAGGGAAGTGGAAGGGTAGCTGGGGAACTTATTCCTGAAAAAGATAGTTAATAATGACTCATTGTCAACTAAGAGAAAATAAATAGATAAATATAATCACAATAACGAATTACAAAATATCATTTTTGGATATATTTCTTTGCGATTTTTTTTTTAATATATGGTGATTTTAGTGAATCGAGAAGTAGTTTGGAATATTTGGTGATTTTAGTGAGAACTCAAAATAAATGAGGGGCATATATGTAAGTTAGAGAAAAAACCTGCAAGAAGGCTAGGAACATTAACACGGGTGGCAGCCAATATATTTTTGATATGTTCTTCAACCTTTGAAAGATTTGCAGCTGGACTCGGCCAATCTGTCCCATTCATAAAAACCGGTTTCCAAACACCACGCGACACTTCAGCTGAGAAGTAGCTCACAATGATCGCCAAAGATGCAGGAAGAAAATCCGCCAAATCTTTAAGCCCTGCAAAAAAAATAAAAAATACAAAAGGAAGGAACTCAATTTTTTCTTTTCACTTTTTCAAATACATTTTAAACATCATTTATCCAGACAACACTTTATCTGACCTGTACAAAGCTCACGTGGAGACAGTCTGCCATGGTCGCAAGCTGTCAAAGCAGCATCAACCACAAAAGGGACAGCTTCTAGAATATCCCAAGCAGGAAATTTAGGTCTTAAAGACAAATCTTCACTACCAGGTCCAGACGAAGTACTACTTCCCGAAACAGAATTCAATGGCTGGCCCCTATTTATCTTTCTAAACATCATATTCAAAAGGCCATCAACAATCTGATGAACAGGAGAATGAACAAGCCCAGAAAGTGTAGAAGCCAAACACGCTTGATGTTGTCGATACCATGCTTTTAATTTTGGGAAAGAGTCAAGGAATATAGGATTCGGACATGACGTTTTTGCCACTGCAGATAATCGTCTTCTGTTTCGATCCTCGTATCCAGAAGAGACTAATTGGGAATTTCGCATTAGTAAAAGGTATTCGGGAGTGAGTTGGGAGCCTACTGGAGGTACGTCTCCTACTCCGTATTCCAGAGGCGGATGATTGAACCTCCATAGCTTTAAGAGAAGTGCAAATGCGTTTGAAAACACCGCGTGTGCAGAAATTTCTTCTCCTGAGGTGAGAGTCCATGATATGTTTGGTACACATGATCCGAATACTTCACAGAGTGGCATCAAAGAACCAGCCAGTTGTGGAACCTGAGAAGTGAGAAACCACAACATACATTATGTACCAACACACATAGTATTGTGCGTAATACATAATGTTTCAGGCACTATTGTGCCTGATGTAGTCAGTCATCTAACTACAACAAACACATTATGTGATACATTATGTATCAATGTGCCTAATACATACCGTGTGATATAGTATGTATTAGGCACACATTGTGCTGTCGTGCCTGATCTGCATCAGGCACTAAACACTATGTGTGTCTGATTGAGTATGTATCAAGGCATATGGTATAATTTTAAAAGTTGAACTTACGAGTCCGTGTAGAGAGAAAATCTGAACACAGTCGATGGGTGCTATACCAACTAGAAGGACATTAAGCATAGGAGCATAAGCTATGAGATGGCTGTCATTTTCTGGATAGTTTACAGGTAGTGGAGGTGACAACAATCTTGTAATGAAATAAGCACTGTGCTCCTGCAATTACCATGACTCTTTAAATCAATCAACAAATTATTGCATTGTATTGTTTTTGAATGTAGAATATCAAATAAATTTACCTGGACATTCCAACCTCGAATCAAAGAGGCACCACAGAGAATAGTAGCAGCAGCTATTTTCTCATCATCTGATCCTTTGACTGCAATCTCAAACACCTTTTCAAGCTCTGCTAAGCTTCCATCAAATCCATTAGCTTAAATTCAGTTGCTTTTTTTTTTTTCGTTCACTAAATCTAAACAAAAGTGCATCTCATATCATGGCTTCCAAAACAAAATGATGACTAGGCATTTATGGCATTTTATTTGTATACCTTGATGCGGGTTCAGAAACAAGAGCATTCATCATTATTGGAGTAAGAGGTGCTCCTTTCATAAATGATGACCAACCAGGCACTTGAGTAGGGACCCCACGAGGTATTTGGTTCATGTGACCTGTCACATAACCTGGCCAGAAATACGCTGACGTGTCCAACAGATTTCTTGCAATACAAGCTTCCACTATCAAATGGTGCAAGTTTCCAGCTGCATATTAAGAACAATGAAGATTGGTTATGATCATGTATGATTAATAGCATCATAATGATGGCCACTTGGCGAAATGTAAGGAAAAAGTAAACGGGGGCAAATTTGTAAAAAGATAGGATTTTACGGGGAAAGCCTTCTTCTTTTGACTTTTTTCTACTAAGTTGTTCTTTTTTCCATTAAGTCAAAAAGAAACACTCATATATAGCTTACTAGATTAATTACTATCCCCATTAAGTTAAAAAAAACAACACCATAGGGTGTTGTTTCCTTTTACCTTAATTGTGATGGAGACTAAATCCACTAAGCTATATATGTGTGTTACTTTTTTATCTTAATGGAAAAAGAACAACTTAGTAGAAAAAGTCAAAAGAAGAAGGCTTTCCTCGTTAAATCCTAACTTTTTACAAATTTACCCCCGTTTACTTTTTCCTTACATTTCGCCAAGTGGGGTGTCATTTTCTTGAATATTTTTCAAAACATAATCTATCCAGACTCTGTAAGCGTGATGAAAAAAGAAAACAAATATGGAGTATAGTTTTTTTTTTTGGCTCTAATAGTGATTTATGTGACTTACAGAAGTTGATTGGCATATCTTTTATGTCAATGAAGTCAAGATATGCACTGCTACCAATATTAATGCCTGAAGTAAACATCATTGCTTTTGCAGCAGCCTGATTGGCATCAGAAACAACCAAAGGAGGTGGTGTCAACAAGCTCTGATAATCACCCAAACTCTGTAAGCATGATACCAAGTCCCTACGACGTGTTTCTTTATTATTTTCTATTGTTTGATTATTTAACTTGTGTTGTAATGGGGTTTCATCATCCTCAATTAGATCAGAAACCACTAGAGTTGTAATTGACAATAACATGCATAAGCGAGTATCCAGACGAGGCATAGGACCCTCAATGGGATCTCTTTCCTGAAATAAAATAAGATAATGTACAAAATCAATTAATATTTTTGAGTTTTCATGATGAAAAAGAAATTAATTATATTATTATAGACTAAATTGATGAGAATCCAAACCCTTTGAACAAGACGAAGAGCTGCCATCCAAAGACCAAGAAAAATCTCATGCCAAGTGTTGCCATTTAAGGCGTGAAGAGCTTTTACAATACCTACAAGAGAAGATACAGATAAGAAGGGCATTTACATCTTTTACATCGTACAAGCTTTTTAGGGCTATTAACAAGAGAACTATAACAAGTCATTGTCACACCTTGTTTAACTTTTTTGAGTGGAACAAATAATTGCAATTTTTGTCCCATTGACACCTGTCTCACTCCCAGTCCAATGCATATCAAACACAGTACAACCTATTGTGTCATGTCCTGTGTAAAGGGAGTGGAAAAAAAAAACTAAAAAAAAGGGAATTACGTGTAACGATTTCAATGGAACTTGTTGTGTCAACTTGTGATCCATCCATTGCATCTTCAAGAACAAGATCAAGAGGAATCCATAAAGAAGAACCACTGATTTTATGAGAAAGACCAGCAGATGAAGACATTACTGTGTGGATTTCTTGCAAGTAACTTGATTTATTTTCCTCTGACACAACTTTTCGATCATCTGATATTAATTGAAGAAGAATTTCTGGTGTAATCACCTTTGAATTTCTTAGTGATGAAGAATTTACAACAAGAACCTCTATATCTTGGATAAAACTTCTCCAATGTGTTGGCCTGAGTAAAACATTCATGGTTTTAAGAAAAATGTTTAACTATTCATCAAATACCTAAAATACCCTTCAAAAATCACAAATCGAATGAAACTTGTGGACCCAAATCAATACCATCAATCAAATGAATCTTGGGACTTGATGTGACTAAACAAGCTTTCTAGGGCTATTTTCAATAATGAAGAGAGGAGGGTATTCTTGTCTTTTGCACAGATAAGATAACAAAGGACAAGTCCATGTCCCATCTTTTTGGGTTGGGCAAAAGAGTAGAAATTTTGTCTCATTCACATCAGTCTCAAACTCTCAATGTCATATCATGTCAGTTGTGATAAACAAGGCCTAAATCTTTCGACTTGTTTCGAGTTTTTCTTTTAAAAAAAAATGTTTAAATAAAAAGTGTTGAAGGAAATATGTTCTAACATGTTTCGGCGTGCCAAAAGAAGAATCCTTGAAGTTACTTTGTTTTGAAGGAAAAGTCCAATGAGTTCAATAGCCATTATAGTATTTCTACTTTGTAACATCTCATGATACTCATTCCTCTTTCCATCATAACCTACTTCTAATTCCATATCTTGAGCTACATTCCATCTAAATTTTCTTTCCTCCAACAACCCTTCATCTCCTAATGCTGCCTCTACTAACTGCCAAACAACCGAAAAGATGAACTCAAGTAGCAAACTCCCAGAATCATTCACTTTCACTTGCATACCAAATATCTGAGAAAGATGGAGAACATTGTCTATTGAATTCATGATCCTGCATCAACAAGTTAGTAGGTTATTACATAGTAATGTAATTTACTTGATTTGTTTGTTATATCATTGTATTTTGAAAAATCTACTCAATGATATTGCTATTTCATGCATTTAGACTAATATTTAAAACATAAATTCTCAATAATGACAAGTAGAACACATATTGTAAAAGAGATGATGAGATATAGAGGGAATTAAGGGAGAAAGCTTACACTTCATAATTTTGAAATTCTACATGTGATTTGAGCTTAAAAGCATGTCGTTTAAGGAGTTCCATATACAGTCGAAATGCTGCTGGTTGATCACGTCGCATAGGAATAACCCTGTTCAATTTAAACAGTATTTAGTCAAGTAGTTCAATCTGATGTATCAAGAACATTGAGCCCTAATTCTCGCATAAATGGATCAAATTAACAAAACAGGATAAAGCTAATGGCATGTGAAAATTTAGTCCATATTTATTACAAATATAATCGTACTATGATTTGCTTTTTCCAATTTGGGAAAGTGAAGTAAGCAAAATTTCAAAGTGCAATTAATTATACTTGATGAACATAAGAACCCCACATGTAAAAAACAGACAAAACGACACAGATCCTTTATTAATTTTGTCTAATTCAATAAAGAATCCCAGAAATTCTGGTCAAAAAAATATATGTGAGGCCATTGTGAGTGTGAAATCAACTTCAACTTCAAATGATCTCAAGAACGCGTGAAAATGATTTAAAAAATACTGAAATTTTGGATTCGTGGAATCAGTCAGCCAGTTGGATTGATTCCATGAGGGACCCACACTACTAAATTCGAACAAATCAGGATCAAGCTGATGATAATCACAATGTTGAAAGTTGAAATCAAGCAACCAAAATCAAACTAGAAAACCATGAATGATGAGAAGAGATTCAAAACACCATCATCGATAAACCTTTGGAGAATCGAAATTCTGTTTTAGAAATCAGGTTGTGAAGGGAATTAAGTCAATATGAAGAAACCTGGTAGATAGAAGAGCGAGAACAAGTAAAGGAGGAACGATGTTGAAGATCAACGCCTTTTCCAGAAACTTCCATGAAATCGGATTGTTGTTCTCCCAACAAATGTGAGAAACTAAAAGGTCTGCTAAATCTGTGGAAGGAAGAGAGACACCAGCCGAGTTTAATTGGGATGAAAGGTGAATCGCCCATATCAACGGATCACTGCCTTTATCCTGAGATTTCTTCGTTAAATCAAGGACAGAGTCCCATAGCCTGTTATTATAACTGAAGGTCCCTAAGGACACCGCCATTAAAACCGCATATGTTGCTTAGAGAAGCTTGGAAAGTGGAAAGGGAGAGTTTGTTGGGTGGGTTTGATGTGTGTAAAATGGTATGAATTTTGGAAGTCAATGGTGAAGGCGTGGGTGGATGGGCACACGGAAGTGAGGGAGTGGTGGCAGACAATAGTACTTGAATATCAGAATTTTAAATGGGCAACTGAAAATGGCCTTTTAACAGAAATATATGGTGGCTTCATCTTTTAGACGCTACCTCTAAAAAGAGTTTATTTTTTCATTTTGTTAGCCTTTTTGGTAAATTCATTTTTAACCAAATTTTTGGAAGTATTTATATATAATAATTATGATGGACCGTAGCAAATTACAAGTCATACTAATCATATGTAACATTTCCAATAAATTCGTTATTAGATGTGTAGAGAAAAAACGAAGTTACTCAGATTTAAACAAAACGAAAATGTAACTACCTTGATAAGTTAATTTTTGTTTTTATTAACATAATCAATCATAATATTTGTAATATTAATAGATTCAGTTAAGTTTTTTTAAAACAATATTTATAACCATTTATGAGCATTTAAATTGATTACAACATGTTATCAGCCGTTTTTGGTGGCATAATTATCATATATATATATATATATATATATATATATATATATATATATATATATATATATATATATATATATATATATATATATATATATATATATGTAAAAGTTCAAATGAGAATCAAAAAAGATTAAGAACCTAAGAACCAAGTAATTAGGGGAAAGTCTTGTCAAAACACAGAATGGCAAGGTTGTAAATAATATGAAGTCTAAGCCCATTTTCACAAACATTATTATTACATCTGAAACTTAAAATACCAGATCAAACCATTATATCTACAAAACTTTATTTCTCTCTCTCACCAAAGATTTCTTCCTTTCCATCACACCTCTGGTGGCTTTCCCACGCCACCACCACCTCCGGTGTCGCCACCAACCACCACGATCTACCTCCGGCGGAAACAACGTCAACCACCGCAAGCGTACCACTCTTACGACGTTGCTCTGGTGACACATCTCCATCCGCCTTTTTTTTTTCTCAATCTCCTTGAAACACCACCAAAATTGTTCAGATCTGGTGCACCACCACCTCCGCCTACCATTGATACGTGTCTTCGACCTCCAAAAGCTTTCGTATTCATCAGATTTGTGTTGATTCTTTATAAATCTATGATCTCCAGCTGTAGATCTATGATCTTTGACGACATATCTCTGATTTTCGCTTAGAAATCTATGATTTACACCTCCAGATCTGTTATGTGTCACCTCCTTCCCTTCTATTACTCGTTTTCATCTCTGTCTCTCTTATTTTTGGTCAAAACACCACCAAATCGACATCTGATATGATGTTTTTGTCCATTTTCAGGTTAGATCTGGTGTGTGTATGATGTTTACATTGATTGTGTTTACAAAGGGAGTTCTGATAAAAAGATGCACACAAGGTGTTTGATGAAATGCCTCAATGAAATTTGGTAAGTCATTAAGCAGTGAATTAAGTTGTGAATGCATATTTTTTGTATATTAAATTATGAAGTTTGTGTATTTAGCTGTGATATTTGTGTTTAAAATTGCGAATTGAATGCATTAAGCTGTGAATTTGTTGTTTAAACTGTAAATTGACTATATTAAGCTGTGAGTTTTGTATATTTAACTATGAATTAGTTGTATTAAACTGTGAATTGATTGTATTAAATTTTTTAGTTGAAAATATGCTTTTGAATGCATATTTTTTTTGGGTATTAAACAGTGAATTTTATGTATTTAACTATGAATTAAAAGTTTTAAGTTGATATTATGTTTTTCTACTTGCATTTGTTGTAGATATCTATTATATTTTGGTTTTTTTTCTGTTAATGTGTGAATTTGATAATTTAATCTCTCATTTGTCATATAATTTTGTTAATCTTAGTTTTTACTGCTATTAACTTGTGAATGTATAATTTTTTTGAATTAAACTTTAAATTTATTATAATAGTTTGTGAATTTTATATATTAAATTGTGTATTAATTGTAATAAGTGTTTTAAGTTGATAATATGGATGTGAATACTACTTTTTTTGTATTAAAATGTTAATTTAGTCTACTAAGCTGTCATTTTTGTGTTTTAAACTGTGAATTGATTACATTAAGCTTTGAATTTTCTTTTTAAACTACGAATTGACTGTATTAAGTTGTGAATTTTCTGTTTGAACTGTAAATTGACTAGATTAAGTTGTGAATTATGTGTATGAAACTATGAAGTTACTTGTATTAAGCTATGAATTTTGTGTATAAACTTTGTATTGACTATATAAAGAGTGTTAAGCTGAAAATATGGTTATGGATGCATACTTTTTGTGTATTAAAATTTGAATTTTGTGTATTAAACTATGACTTTTGTGTTTTAAACTGTGAATTGACTGCATTAAACTGTATATTTTCTTCCTAGACTATGAATTGACTATATTAAACTGTAAAATTTGTGTATTAAATTATGAGTTAATTGTATAAAGTTGTGAATGAATTGACATTAAGCTGTGATTATTTTATAATTTTTTTGTTTGCTTTTGAAATAATGTAAATTTTATTCACGACTTAATATATCAAATTCATAATTTAAAATATGAATGATTTATGTATAAATTTTTTTGTTAATTTTTTTCTGAATATATTTATTTGTTGTGTTGTATAAGTATATAAGAATACATTAGTTTTAATAATAATTTTGCATTAAATTCAAAATGAGTGAAATAAATGGTTTTATTAGACTCTGAATGCAGTATTTATGTTATTAATGCATGTCTTTGTTTACAGATCTAATTTAGAAGAAAATAATGGTTGCGATGCTGGTATAGGTGGTTGGTGGCAGCGTGTGGTGGTGGTAGTAGTAGGGATTGAAATTTTGATTTCTTTAAGTTTGTGAATTAGTATAAAATGGTTTGTATTAAATTGTGAATTTTGTGAATTAAATTACGAATGGACTGTATAAACTTGTAATTTATATAAATTTTGTGTTCAAATATGAGAGCATATAAGAATGAAAATATTATCCTGTAAAAATTACAATTTTGCCCTTTTTGTATCGAAAAGAGAGAAAAAAAAAGGATTTTCACATGTTTAACAAGAATATCATGTAAATATTTATTAACTAATGGGGTTCTTAGGTTCTTAATCTTTTATGGTTCTCATTTGAACCACTCTCTCTCTCTCTCTCTCTCTATATATATATATATATATATATATATATATATATATATATATATATATATATATATATATATATATATAGAGAGAGAGAGAGAGAGAAAGAGAGAGAGAGAGGTTCAAATGTTTCTCACATCTATTATGTGCTAGAATGCACCAATAGGAATTTAGTATTAATTATACGTATATTAAATGCTATCCATACATATAACTCATTTTTATGGAAACTAATTAAATTCGTCATTAGTGTCAACAATAATATTATTTCAGAATGAATTCATATCTAGAAGAATGAGAGTGTATTCCAGCTAAATGAGAGTGTATTCTAGTAGAATACACTCTCGTTCTTCATATTCCATACAACTTTATTGTATTTTAAGTGGGTGAGTTCTGAAACAAAATACGAACTCATATATAAAAACCTAGATGCGAATTCATTCTGAAAGAATGTTATTGCTAACATTAATGACAGATTTAGTTAGTTTCCATAAAAAGAGAATTATAATTATGGATATCATTTAATATACATATAATTATGGAAATTATTTAATATCTATATTTATTTGATTAAATAATTATTTAATTTACTAAATTCTTATTGGTGCATTCTAGCACACAATAAATGTAAGAAACAAAATAACCTAGCCCTATATATATATATATATATATATATATATATATATATATATATATATATATATATATATATATATATAAGAGCAATATTATTGATGTAGATAAAAGCTACTTCAATTTTTTGTATTTTAGATTCTTGTAATACATGAAGCAAACTTCATCGAAGACTGTGTTCTATTTCATGTTACTGGTCTCCATCTCTAGTATTTTTAGTCTCTAACACATTTTAATTTTTATATTTGATATCTTAAACAATAAAATTTTATAAATTAACGATGTCATTATTCCCGGTCAATTATGAAGTTTTTTTTCCTACCAAAGTAGTGTATTTTAAAAAGATATTTGCCAAAATGGTGCGATTTTAAAAATATTTACCATATAGGTTAAATTTTATACAAACATCAAAATTAGAAAGTAGAATAAAAAGAATGAAAATTGAATTATTAGGGTAATTACCTTTTCGTTTTGTTCACATTTGAGTAACTTCTTTTTTTTATACATCCAGGTAACGCACTTGTTAGAAGAGTTCATATATGACCGTTTATGACCTGTTATAACTTGCTACCATTGGTCATAATTGTCATATGTGAACACTTCCTATAAGTTTGTTACCTAAATGTGTAAAAAAAGGAAGTTACCCACATATGAACAAAACGAAAAAGGTAATTACTCTGATGAGTCAATTTTCCATCACAAATATATTTTAGTTTTGCTCAAAACAACAAAATAAATATTCTAATTTTAAGTTTTTTTTCCAACCAAAATGAAACTAGTAAGATAATCGTAAGGAATTAAGCATGGTCTTTTAACCCAATCAACCTACAAAGTGTTATTTTTTTTAGAGACAATTACTATCTAATCAAAATTTTAATGACTTCTCACTTTTTAGCCAAAATTTAGGACTTAGCCCAAAATAGCCCTAAAACCGTATGTAATTAAAATGATTTACTGTTTCGCCCCTTTACCTACGGTTTCGGCTTTAGTACATAAGGAAATTTTTTTTTTCATAATTTAATACGAAACCATAGACCTTAAAATGGTCTACTATTTCCTCTGAATGGTTTACTGTTTCGTCAAAAAACATACGGTTTTGGAATTTTTTTTGGGTATTTGACTATTATTTGCTAGAAGTTGACTGCTACTTCATGCATTTTGACTACTATATTATACTTAGTATATCTTACAAAAATGATATTTTTTAGATTAAAAGTTAGTGTTTTTTTTCTTGATCTTGTTTCTCTCAAAAATCATAGTATGAGTTTATCATTGAGTAGCCAAAAAGATTCTCAAAACCTTAGGTTTTTTTGACGAAACAATAGACAATTTTAGATCTACTATTGGGATACAGTAGACCATTCATTTAGAGGAAACAGTAGACCATTTTAAGGTTTACGGTTTTGTATTGAATTATGAAAAAAAAAATTGCTTATCTACTAAAGCCGAAACCATAGGCAAATGGGCAAAACGGGTAGACCATTTTAATCACCTACGGTTTTGATGGCTATTTTGGGTTAAGTCCTAAATTTTGGCTAAAAAGTGAGGAGTCATTAAGGAATTTGGCTATATTAGCAATTGTCTCTATTTTTAATATATATATATATATATATATATATATATATATATATATATATATATATATATATATATATATATATATATATATATATCTATTAGGAATTCAAGAGTAAGATTTAGTCACAATCACTTCAAAAATTGATTCATTGCGCACCCGAGTCCAAAGAATACAATCTTATCACGATATAAGAAAATCATCACAGGTAATAACTAATAAGTACTACAAAAAGCAAACATACCTATTAGTCAAATATTTGTGTATTATACGGGTTAAATTATATATTAATTTTTTTTGACAAATATGTTGTTGAAAATAATTATACTATTAATATTAACTATGAAATAATACTTTTTACACTAAATTGCTATAATAGTCACGGGCGAAACACGAGTATTAGAAGTAGGGGGCCGAAATAAAAAGGCTTATTGGCATGAAAACCCTACGAAGTTTGGCTTCCGCCCTTAATTGGTCATCAATTTTTTTTGACCCTATGATGTAATTTAAGTAGCTTAATAATGTTTTAAAAAAGTATTATGTTAATTGTTGTTACAACTCGCGTTTAGAAAAATGTCAGGTTGAAAAAATTCATGCCACATAGACACATTTTGTTGACTTGGGCGACACATCACCCTCTATTTAAGAGATGAATGTCTTGAAACCAGAAGACACACTTTTTTCCCATTTTATGATCTAAACCTTTCAGCTCCATCTTCCACGTCTTCAGCAATCCTGTCAAGAAGGTCATGCAATTATTGATCCACTCGTACCAAACGAGCCTAGTAGCTGTGACGCTAAATCTCATGCGAAGGTACGCGAGTCTTGGAGTGGAAAAAACCTTGCTAGACGATTCTTCAACTGTCACACCCTGTCGAGGCGGAGAAACATGTCGGGCTATGCGACGTAGTTCATGGATCTCAAGCAATTTGGATATATAACACAAGTACAACGATAAAAAAAATAGTTGTATTCCATCTTGAAGTTTAAATACAAGGTTTTTACAAATAATAATAGAGTACAAGAATTGCCTTAAAAACGTAGGCAAATCTAACAAAAACTAGAAAAACTAGGTCCCCTGGAATCCATGACGATTCCTTCGTCGACATGCATGTTTAGTGATTTCCTGAGAATACATGTAGTTTTGAGGGCCAACAAAAAATTGGTGAGAGTTATAAGTTTTCTGATAATGTAGAAATGATACTTTTAAAATGACAAAAAAGTATTGGATTTGTAAGTAAAACCATATTTACTAAATGTTTTATAAAGAGAACCCACCTCAATGGTTTGTAGAAAGAGAGAGAGAGAGAGAGAGAGAGAGAGAGAGAGTTAAACAAGTTAATGTTTATAGTGAGTCCTATAAACGAGCTATGTGATTAGAGTACCCCTACAACGCTTCATTGAATGTCGTAGAAATGAGTTAAGATATTTATCACGTGCTTCGACTTGACTATCATGGTTGTAGCTAGCAACCGTAGGCGGGGGTGTCAACCCGTATAGATCTATACATATGTATCTCGCTCCGATGATTAAAAATTATAAAGGAATTATAGAGGTGTGGGTCTACTAAGTGTTGTACTTACTTAATGAATAGTGCCTTACTATAAAATCCATTAACTAATGTATATGAATAAATACCCACCCTATCTTATACATGGATAAGCATCCGAGACAGTGAATAGCCCTAACTTATACGTGGATAAGTCATTAGGCAAATGATTTATGATGAATAATGTATTTACTATAAAAGCCAAGTATGTTTGATAAGTATATATGTAAAGGTGTAAGTCTTAAGATAATCGCTTTAATAAAGTGGTAAATCTCATGGTAGTGTACACAGGTATATGTATAAATCCAAGTTATAATATTTATAACTTATATATACATACATACATACATATATATATATATATATATATATATATATATATATATATATATATATATATATATATATATATATATATATATATATATATATATATGAACTTTGAAATGTTACAAAGATTAACTTTTCATGACATACAATTTATGACATTCATTTTCACATAAAATCATAACTTGTTGTAGTAAGTAGCTTATGTTATTTTGAATAGTTGTAATATGTTAAACAACAATAACATACATACATATACATACATACATAAATACACACATACATGCATATATATATATATATATATATATATATATATATATCAACTTTATAACTAGTTTTTAGTAAACAATGTATTATTTAACAACTAGTTTTCGTAAACAAGATGTGTTATCAAGAGTGTTTTGTATAAATGAAATAAGTAAGCACATGTATCTGCCCCATAATATATATATATATATATATATATATATATATATATATATATATATATAGAGGTTCAAATGTTTATCACATCTATCGTGTGCTAGAATACACAAATAAGAATTTAGTAAAAATTAAATTATTATTTAATCAAATAAAGATAGATATTAAATGATTTCCATAATTATATGTATATTAAATGATATCCATAATTATAATTCTTTTTTATGGTAACTAATTAAATTTGTCATTAATATCAGGAATAATATTTTTTCAGAATAAATTCGAATCTAGTTTTTCATGTATGGGTTTGTATTTTGTTTCATGACTAACTCACTTAAAATACAACAAAGTTGCCTAAAACATGGAAAACGAGAGTGTATTGTAGTAGAATAAAAGTATATATTCTAACAGAATGAGAGTGTATTCTAGTAGAATACACTCTCGTTTTTCATATTCCTTGCAGCTTTGTTGTATTCTAAGTGAGTGGGTCCATAAACAAATCACGAATCCATACATGAAAACCTAGAGGTGAATTGATCCTGAAAGAATGTTATTGCTGACATTAATGACGAATTTAATTAGTTTGCAATTATAATTATGGATATCATTTAATATACATATAATTATAGAAATCATTTAATATCTATCTTTATTTAATTAAATAATTATTTAATTTTACTAAATTCCTATTGTTACATTCTAGCACAAAATAAATGTAAGAAACACATGAACCTAGACCTATATATATATATATATATATATATATATATATATATATATATATATATATAAGCTTTAAAAGAGGGTTCATAAACACTCATCCTTGATGTGTGATTTGTGATCTAGATTCAAGAGTTTGATCGTTTTTTAGAAGAACTTCGAGAGAGCACGAATAACAATTAACTTAAACATGGTACTTGGACTTGAAATAACCCATGAAACAAACAATAAAAACTTGATACTTGGACTTGGAAACACCAAAGAAAAATAGCAATCACGAGATGGGCAGTGGTGGTGGCCGAATGGTGGATTAGCGACGACAACAAGGTGGCTTGGGGGTTGCTCCGGTAGCTTCTTCGCTGCTTCTTCTTCTGTTCCGATAGCGAACGATGAGAGTGAAGGGGTCAATATCAAATGGTGATCCTGGGTGGTGGATGGTCGACATAATATGGGCCAAAAGGGTGGAGGGTGGTGGTGACCTCGATGGTTCTCAGTGGTCGATGACACCATCGTCGATGGTGGTTTTTTTACTGAGAGGGAGAGAAAGGGAGAGGAAAAATAAAGAGATACTTATTGATGATTTGTTGTGCTCAACTTAGGAGGCAAGAGGCTTCTTGTATAGCCCCATGCAAGCCTCAAGCACTCATACTTATTTGGTTAGTCAGACACACAAACTAGCCCATGCTTTGTACCATGAAGTGAAGAGGGAGGTGAGAAAGGGATGGTGGATGTTGGAAAAGAGAAAAAGAAGGGAAGGAATGGTCATACACTCTTCCATGCATACATGGTAGTACATGGTGATGTCATATTTATTAAAAGGCCCTTAAAACCTTTCTAGATTTATGTGTAAGATCCCGACGTCTAATATATTTTTTGAAAGTGGAAAATGAAAGATTTGAGTGCACTGATTCCAGAAACCTGAAAGGATCATTTTTCGAGTTGTAGAACTCCAGGAAATCGCATTTAAAGATTTGCGTTCAATTGATCCAGTTTTTCCGATTTTTCGACTTCTACAAATATTTTTGCTAAAAATATCCCAAGTATTGAATCAAATAAAAGACCATAGTCTGAGTCCAAAAACATTCTCGAAACAAATATTTGGATGTTCTTTATATTTCCGAACTCAAGCGAACATATACTACAAGACTAGAGCTTTTGCTTCGCTCACAAATGCTCAATTCGAAATTTTAGTTTTTAGACGTATTAATTAGGGTTATAGTTTGTGCTTTATGATTCGTTTGAGATTTTCACCAATGGAAGTAAGATATGATCTCGTATCTTACTTTAATTGTAATTACAATATTTATTTTCCAAAATATGCATTAAAGCTCAATAGGTCAGGTTACAAAAAGGTTTGCGGTGAATTGGCCATCTGTAGTTTTAGACCTAAATTTCGGGATGTCACATTACCTCCCCGTTAAAGGAATTCCGTATCTAAATTATTTCATTCCACTAGTAGAGGGAGCACCGCTGAACATTTGTAGGTACTTCTGTTTCATCTGATCTTCACGTTCCGAAATAAACTCCCACCCTCTACGAGAGTTCCATCGGACTTTTACTATAGGTATGCAACTTTATTTGAGGCTTTTGATTTCTCGATCCATGATCTTCACTAGTTCTTCCAAGAAGTGAAGTTTAGTGTTGACCTGGATCTCATTGAGAGGAATAAAAAGGTTCTCATCAAAGAGACACTTCTTGAGATTACACATGTGGAAGGTATCATGAACTTTGTTGAGTTCTTGAGGTAACTTACGTTTGTAAGCCACTAGACCAATCCTTGCTAGGATTTCAAAAGGTCCGATGTATCGGGGATTTAGTTTACCTCATTTTCTAAATCTAATGACACATTTCCATGTTGCGACCATTAGCAGGATACGGTCTCCTACTTGTAATTCTAGGGGTTTACGACTCACGTCAACATATTTTTTTTGACGACTACGTGTGGCCTTTAATCGTTCCTTTATCCGAATAATCTTTTCCAGTGCTTCATGAATGATCTCAGGACCAGTAAGCAGAGTATCCTCAACATGATTTCTAGCTAATTGAGTATCTCCAACTTTTGCCCAATATATCAGAGAACGACATCTGCATCCGTACAAGGCCTCTTGATAGATATTGGCACACTGTGTAGTCTGACTATTTACTTGAGATAGTTCATGGTGAGTTTCTCCATTTTGTCAGTTTCTTTGATGGCTAAGAAGTGGGTGGATTTGATCAAACGGTCTACCACCACTCAAATGGTGTCATATATCCCTTAGGTGTTTAAGTCCATAACTATAATTGATATTTACTTGAATTGATAGTAGCACAGTCCTTTTGGGTTGCCCTCAAGACTAGCAACCGGAAAGGATGATTTTGGAGAAAGGAGTTTAATTTATTACTTGATTAATAGGTTGAAATAAATAATTTGTTAATATATTATGAGAATAATATATTAATTTGAAATAGTAATATTTAATCAGAAATTAATTAGAATTAATTTTGGGATTAAAAAAAATTAATTAAAAGTACAAGGACTTAACTGTAATTGTTTAATAGTTGAGCAAGAGGCAATCTAGAACCCTCCATAGAGTCATGTACGGTTTCTTGGGGGTTAAGGGTTCTAGAATAATCCCTAATGGATATTCAAGGAAGTGGATAATTACCCGATTTAAGAGAATCTTGGACTTGAGCTTATCTAGGGTTTCTTTTGCACTATAAATACGGACACAACCCTATAATTTTCGTCCACTTGTTCCAAGAGAGAGAGAGCCAACTGAAAATTGAAGTCTCCTTACTTCTCCTTAATCATTCTTCATAGCTAGTATTGGGTGCGAGCCATTAGAGGCATGACAATTGTGACGCTTGCCTTAAAGTTTCTACAATACTAAGGATTTGGATTGTTATTGCTATATAAAAATCAAAGGTATGTTTCATAACCCTAATTGTGTATTTTTGATTATGTACTAGAGATATAGGGTTTATACATTGTTGTTCATATTGTATGTTCAATTAGAGAAAACATAGATCTTATTTAGGGTTACATGCACACATATGATTGTTTGTTATGCTCAAAACCCATCAGTGGCATTAGAGCCTAGGTTTAGTTTTCTGTTGAATTGATACACATATGAATTTGAACAAGGAGTGAACAGAATCATCATTCTATTCATCAAACACATCATGGTGCTCTTTGAACATGGCGTGTTGAGCTGTTAGATCCAAAAATATCATTTTTAAAGATATATTATGAATTGATTAGGAAAATTACCTTTTATTATATTGTTTAATTGTATAAATTTGAATATTTTGAAATGTAATTTGATATCCTTATCTTAAATTCATAATTGGTTTTATTTTTCATTTTTAATTAATTAAAATTTAATTTTGAAAATTTAAAATATAACCTTAGTATTTTTGAAAAGTTTTAAAAAATACACCCTTATATTATATATAACATTAAAAGTCTAATATAAATATATATATATATATATATATATATATATATATATATATATATCTATATCTATATCTATATATATATATATATATATATATATATATATATATATATATATATATATATATATATATATATATATATATATATATATAAGACAAGTCAGTCGAACCGCTAGTACGCCTCATTCATGAAGTCGGTCTATAAGGGGGTATAAGGAAATTGCCTATAAAATGACAATTAAATGAGTGTCCACTCTCACCCACTGCTTCTTTGATTGGTGGAAGGTCGTTAGCCGAACGGGTTTGATATGATAAATATATCTCATTAATAAGTATAATGAAATTTTAAAGTAACTACATGTTTTTATAAAATTCCAATCTTATTTACTTTAGAAAAAATGTGAATTTGATGCTAATCCATGAAATTTCACATTTCACTTTATATAAGTCGTTAGTGGAGCGTGTGTGGTTAACCAACACACTAATATGGACTAATAAAGGGTGGCAATGGGTATCTTGAAATTATCATTGATTAATGGAGCGCGTGTGGCTAACCGACGCATTGATTAAATGATAAATGACATCGAGAGTACCAAGCTAATTTGCATGGTTATTCACATCTTGTTTGTGATCCTCTGTATCTCAGTCACAAATGGAAGAGCAAAATCGAGATTTAACATCAATAGTTCAATGTGTAACACCCCAAATTCTGGTATGTTATTTAAATATTTATTTTTCAAGTTCCAAGAGGAACTCGACGAGTCAGTAGCCAGAGTCGTCGAGTAGAGTCGGGATTTTGAGCACGTTTAAGATGGCTACTCGGCGAGTCCATATTCTGGACTCGGCGAGTCCGCCAGTCTGGATGAAACCCTAATTTCAAGGGTTTGCACCCTATTTAAACAGCTTTTTGGGACCCCAAGTCAGCCCCCATCACCCCCAGAGCATCCTTCTCGAAACCCTAGAACTCTCTTAGCTTTTTGTGTGTTTTGGTGTGATTCTTTGAAGATCTTGAGAGAAGAAGGAAGGTAGATCAAGAGGAGAAGAAGGAGATCCAAGATCTTTGTGGTATTTCAGAATATAGTGAGGTATAACTCGACCCTTTTCTGTTTCTATGCTTTAATCCCCATTGGAAAGCCATTAAAGCAATTCTTGAACCATTTCTTGGCTTGGTAGTAGCATAGGGGACTCATTGAGATGAATAGCCTTCAGATCTAACTAGGATTGAGTTCCAGAAGCTTAAATCTGGTACCTTTATGGAGCCATTTTGCATGAAAGCTCTAGATCTACTCTTATAGTGTGCTTTGGGCCTTAAAACCTTCATTTGATATTATTTACACGTAAAGTTGGAAACTTTACATGTTAATCAAGCAAGAACCCAGATCTATGAATGGAATGATCTGGTTTCAAGCAGAATCGAGTATATAGTGATTGCATGTATACGAATAGGCGAGTCGTTCTTTAGACTCGGCGAGTCGAGTCGCGAGTCCCCTGTTTTCCCCTTTTCGAGTTATGCCGAGTGGAACCAGTGAGTGACAGATGGACTCAGTGAGCTAGAGGTTAGACTCATTCGTGGAAGAACTCAGCGAGTCAATGCCCTGACTCGGTGAGTCCAAGGCAATCTTCATGCCTCAAGAACAGACTCGACGAGTTGTTCATATAACTCGGCGAGTCATAGTCAGAGTGTTCATATGTTGAAGGAGAACTCGATGAGTTATTCATACAACTCGGCGAGTCGGATGCAGATTGACTGAGTGTTAGTTTCGAAGAGGAACTCGTCGAGTCTATGCCAAACTCGACGAGTAGTAACGGGCTGAAGTAAGAAAGTGAGAGTAAGGACTCGACGAGTTTGTGACCCAACTCGACGAGTCAGCTCAACTGAATGTTGACTTTGACCGATAGGTTGACTTTGACCAAGGGTAAGATAGTCTTTTTACCCTCAGTATTATTATCAGTATTTGATTGAGGGTACTCATGGGAATTGTAGCCGGGGTGAAGCCGTAGCCACAGCAGACAGATTCCGGAACAGTTCCTTCAGCAGCTAGGCTACGAGGTGAGTTTCCTTCCAGTAAGAACTGGTCTAAGGCCACAATGTCGGCCCGTTTAATTAGTAGTAGTTTCCAGACTTCGGTCCGATGCAGTAGTTAGAATGTTTGATGCCTTCGTGGCTCAGACAAGTTTTGCGTGTTATGTGTTTCAGGTATGGCCCGACTCAGTATGCAGTCTATGTTGTTATGCTAGTGGATATGTGTATGCTTTGTTATGTTCAGTAGTTCCGGACTTTGGTCCAATGCAGTCAGTTCCGGGCTTAGGCCTGATGCAGCTACTTCCAGACTTCGGTCCGAGGCAGTTAGTTCCGGACTTCGGTCTGATGCAGAGGGCAGGGCCCTGGTTAGTTCCGGACTTTGGTCTGATGCAGTTTCCGGGCTTCGGTCTGATGCAGTGGGCGGGGGCCTAGTAGTTGTTTATATGTTTGTTTGGTATGAGGTAGTTTGGGGGAGCTCACTAAGCTTTGTGCTTACAGTTTCAGTTTTGGTTTCAGGTACTTCCGCAAGTAAAGGGAAGAGCTCGGGATGATGGCATCGCACACACCACAGTTTAGCTTTATTCCTGGGAGTTTTGTTCAGATACTTAGACATGATTTGATACAGGTTTTGATATGACATTTTTAGTATGTCTTTTGGGATACCCTACGTACGGATTTATTATATGACATTTAGTGTTATGACTTTTATTATATGTAAAAAAAAATTTTGGGTTGTGTTTTTGGGATGTTTCAAGTTGGTATCAGAGCCTTGGTTTGAGGGGTTCAGGCAAACTCTCGGGTGTGACTGGACTCAAACTGAGGAAATGGTAGAAAGATTTGCAAAAGTATATTCAAAAAGATTTTTAAAAAGAAAAACCTAAAAAGGGAAAGAGTTTTGAGAAGAGGAAAAGGGTGTGGTGCATGCGATCAGCCGAGCTCAAGTAAGTACCCCCAAATTACCCATACAAGTTTACGTTATGATATTCAGTTTTAGTTTCAGTAGAACAACATGCTAGAATAGGACTGAGGATCTAGGAGGATTCCTTACGTGACTGCTATATGTGTTTCAGCTTTATGAGAATTGCATGCTAGTTTTGAGTTGACAACAGTAGGATAGCCTGTTTAGGTTATGCCTGATAGTATAAGCTTAGAATTGTATGCCAGTACAGTTCCTTGTAATGAGGATAGAATTGCTTGAGTAGTTCCTATGTCTGAATGCTGTTTGCTATGTGCTTTGTGGGGCTCTGAGTGATGTGAGTTAACCATTAGGTGAATACGTCACATCACATGTGAACAGGGTTGAATAATCTCAGAGTGCTAGATCTGGCCCTATTGCGCAACTCTTGTATGAGTTAACCGTTGTGGGGACGGGCCTTTTACTCGAAGGATTATCTGAGCCTCGCCACATGTGATGGTATTCAGGTGATGGCTAATTGGCATTACAAGGGGCCTTTCAGCAGCTGAGGACTGGTTTTGGTAGAGTCAGAGATTCCCTAGGGCAAGCCTAGGATGGGAGTAGCAGATATTAGTAGCAGTAGTAGTGACTTGGCGGAGTCAAGGCGATACTTGAGGAAAGTACGGATAGATGTGGAAGGTAGTATGGGCCCGTACTATTGAAAGCAGAGGATCCGTACTCGAATCGAGGAAAGCTGAGATGCGACCAGGAAACTTGTGGTGGTAGTGATCCCTATAGATGTAACTATGTTTCTGAAGTTTATTATGGTGTGTTTTCAAAATGGTGGTACTACGCCCTAGGCCAGCAGTCGGCAGTTCAGATGCCGGAGGGGGATCAGGATCAGGCCCGGAGGTCGGGCAGTTGGATGAGCATACTAGGGAGTTTCTCCCTTCAGAGATTACTCGCACCATACTTGAGCAGACTCCTATGATCTTTGGTTCGATCAAGGAGGGTATCTTAGAGTTGATGGACGAGAGATTGAGCACTTTCCATGCTGAGGTAGCGGCCATGATGGGGTCGCGCACGCTTAACTTCAGGGAGTTCCGTGCATGTTGAGCTCCAGATTACCACGGGGCGCGGGACCCTATAGCGAGTACTAGATGGTTGGCAAATGCGGCCAATGCTTTCTGCACGAGCAGATGTCTCGAGGGGGACAAGATCAGATTGGCGTCCTGTCTTCTGAAGGACAGGGCACGGGATTGGTGGGAGGAGGTCGGACATGCCATTGGATATGACGCAACTTTGGATGCTATGACCTGGGCTGACTTTGCTGCCAGGTTCAGGGCTGAGTTTGCACCGGTTATTGAGGTGCAACAGTTGGCCAGAGAGTTTCAGGACCTCACCCAGACGACAGAGACAGTGACGGAGATCACCGCCAAGTTTAGGGAGAGAGCACTTCTCGTTCCTCAGTATGCAGCTGATGAGGAAATGAAGAAGGCTCGGTATCATGAGATGTTGCGGAGTGATATCCGCCAGTTTGTGAGTCGGTCCAGCTGTAAAACGTTGGATGACATAATTGCTAGGGCAAGAGAGAGAGAGAGAGAGTGATAGACCTTGAGATGGAGAGAAAAAGGAAGCCGGAGGTGGCTCCAGATTCAGGGAGTTTAGGAAAAAGCCCAAGGGTTCAAATCACAGAGCTAGGAGTCAGCAGAGCCACGGTCGGTGTGGCAAGTGTGGGAGATTGCACGATGGGGCGTGCAAGGCAGGGAGTGCCGGCTGTTACAAGTGCGGCTGTACTGGGCATATGAGCAGAGATTGTACATCCACTACTATCACCATTGCGGCATCAGATCTGATTTGCTTTCAGTGCAATCAGAGGGGACATAAAAAGTCCCAGTGTCCGAGTTTAGCCGCTGCAGGGAAGGTGTCAACACCTGCTCCTGCTACCTTGAGGATTGCGGATGGCCGTCAGGGCCGAGTTGAGACACCGATGGCGAAGAGTAGGGCTTTTCAGCTGACGACAGAGGAGGCACGAGCGACTCCTGATGTGGTGACGGGTATGTATTTCCTCCTTATCTATGCATTTATGATTGATTGTTTCTTATGGTTATATGTTTTGTATAGGGTCGTTCTCAGTGAATGGCATTTCGGCTACAGTACTGTTTGATTCGGGGGCTACCCGATCATTCATCTCTCTTGCGCTTAGCAAGAGGTTTAGCAGAGCTCCAGGGGAGCTAGATTGTCCACTTGAGGTTGAGATAGCAGCTGATAGGACCATTAGGGTTGCAAGGGTACATAGAGGATGTTCCCTGCAGTTATTCGATGAACAGTTTCCGTTGGACTTGGTCTCTATTCCCCTGCGAGGGAATAAGGTTATAGTAGACATGGATTGGCTGAGCCCCAATGGGGCGGTGATAGATTGTGATCTACAGTTGGTGAGGGTTCGCACCCTCAGTGGGGGAGAGTTAGTGATTCAGAGCGAGAAGCCACAGCGCGGACCAGTTCTGTGTTCAGCAGCGAGAGCGAGGCGCTACTTCCAGCAGGGTTGCGCCGGTTATATTGCCTATGTTGTAGATGCCCGGGAGAAGGGCAAGTTATCGGTTGATGATGTTCCGGTTGTGCGAGATTACCCGAATGTATTTCCATAGGATTTGCCTGGAATACCTCCCGAGAGGCAGGTCGAGTTCAGGATTGACCTGGTCCCTGGTGCGGCTCCGATAGCCAAGGCACCATATCGGTTGGCTCCCCCAGAGATGCATGAGTTGTCTATGCAGCTGCAAGAGTTGCTAGACAAGGGTTTTATCAGATCAAGCAATTCGCCCTGGGGAGCACCGATTTTGTTTGTGAAGAAGAAGGACGGGTCACATCGTATGTGTATAGATTACCGGGAGTTGAACAAGGTAACAGTGAAGAACTGTTACCCACTTCCGAGGATAGATGATTTGTTTGATCAGCTTCAGTGAGCGTCTTGGTTTTCCAAGATCGATTTACACTCCGGGTATCATCAGATGCGAGTCAGGGATGAGGATGTGCAGAAGACTACTTTCAGGACCCGTTATGGTCATTATGAGTTCGTGGTGATGCCGTTTGGGCTCACCAACGCTCCAGCCGCATTCATGGATCTCCTGAATCGCGTGTGCAGAGCGATGCTGTATCGGTCTGTGATAGTGTCCATTGATGATATCTTGGTTTATTCCAAGACCCAGGAGCAGCACGAGGAGCACCTGAGGGAGGTGCTAGAGATCTTGAGGAGGGAGAGACTTTTTGTGAAGTTCTCCAATTGCGAGTTCTAGTTGCGCGAGGTGAAATTCCTTGGTCACCTCGTCAACCAGAAGGGTATTCTAGTAGATCCGGCCAAGATAGAGGCCGTGATGTAGTGGGAGGTCCTGAAGTCTCCATCTGAGATTCGGAGCTTCCTAGGTTTGGCAGGGTACTACAAGAGATTCATCCAGGATTTCTCCAAGATAGCTGTACCGCTCACCCGACTGACTAGGAAGTCAGTGGTGTTTCGCTGGGGGCCTGATCAGCAGGCAACATTCGAGACCCTTAGACAGAGATTGTGCGAGGCACCGATTCTTGCCCTGCCAGAGGGAGTAGAGGATTTTGTGGTCTACTGTGATGCTTCGATCACAGGTATGGGAGCGGTGTTGATGCAGCGAGGCCGTGTGATAGCTTACGCCTCGAGACAGTTGAAGCCTCACGAGGCTAACTATCCTACGCATGATTTAGAGTTGGGGGCAGTGGTGTTTGCCCTCAAGATTTGGAGACATTACCTCTATGGGGTCCGTTGTACCATTTACACGGATCACAAGAGCTTGAGGTACCTCATGGATCAGCTGAATCTGAACATGAGGCAGAGGCGATGGTTAGATGTATTGAAGGATTATGATTGTGAGATCCTTTATCACCCAGGAAAGGCCAACGTGGTGACCGACGCCCTAAGCCGCAAGGCGGCAGCAGCCCCAATCAGGGATATATGTCTGAGAATGACAGTGATTACTCCATTATTGGAGCAGATCAGAGAGGCACAGGTCGAGGGCCGCAAGGAGGAGAGGCAGAAGTGTGAAAGGATCGTGGGCCGAGTAGCTTCCTTCGACTATGATAGTCAAGGATTGTTGATCCTTCATGGGAGAGTTTGGGTGCCGTACTGGGGAGGGGTACGGCTGGTGCTGATGGATGAGGCCCACAAGTCTCGATTTTCTATCCATCCAGGGGCGACGAAGATGTATAGGGATCTTCGACCCTATTATTGGTGGCCCTGCATGAAACGAGATGTCGCCTGGTATGTGGAGAGGTGCCTGACCTGCAGGAAGGTTGTGACATCCCCATTTTCACGGCCAGAAAAGACTGATTTTGTTTATGCTTTATAAAAATCAGAGTGCCACTTTTAATAAAAATGTTGCGGAATTTGTTCCCAGAAAAATACGATAAATACATTATCAAAACATTTTCAAAGAAACGTATTTTATTCATTTTAAAACGTTTGGGATGTCATCGTCAATACAGGAACATAAGCATAAGCGGAACTTACATTTATTCACACTAGTGATCTACATCTCTTTAAATCTCTCAGTGTAATGTGACTTCATATCAACACTTGTGATATAAATAAACTGAGTGGGTCAGGTTGAGAAACCTGGTGAGTACACAGGGTTTTCAACCCACAATAATATAATTATTATGTTTAAACAATCAAGCAATTAAACCCCATTACCCATCCCCATTATATTCTCTATTCTTAAGGATCTACCCTAAGAATCAGCTTATTCCTCGTTCATTCGTTCCTAAGGATCATCCAAAGGAATCGGCACGAAGTTCATCATTGGCATGGTTTACACAACGGGCACTAAGTCTGCATAGTCGCCAGGGTTTAGGCACTAAGTTTGCATAGTCGCCAGGGTTTAGGCATCAAGTCTGCATGATCACCAAGGTTTAGGCACCAAGTCTGCATGGTCACCAAGATTTAGAGTACACCGGGTGAACACATCGTTCACAACACCTACAGGTTGTGAGCCTGCTAGTGTTCCACTAGACTGTCTAGAATAGTCCGTGGTTGTCATCCATACTCTGCTGAATGACGGGGTCATCATTTGGGAAAGGCTTCTCACATCATCCACCTCTTACCCTCAACTCGTGGTCTATAACACCTCTCAACTCATCATCCAACTCATATTCCATCTATTACATCTACCCATGTTTTTTCCCCAACATTATTGTAGATATAAAATACATATATAGTTTAAATCATTTAAAACATGTATAAAATCTTTCACCGAGCATAGACAACAAGTAAACAGACAATATGCACACATAGCACGTAGTAAATACTTCATATCTATGTGTAGGTTGAAGGGGACCATGCACTCACCTGAAAGGTGGTGACTCAGCACTCGGACAACGCTTCGATACTCTCAAAACAATTATCCCTTGACGAAACCTAGTATCAATACCACTAGGGTTTAATCTAACGATAATCACGACAAATTAATAGTATAGCTATTATTATTATTATATAAGCATTAAATAACACTCAATATAACTCATAATAATAGCCCAAATACTCATTATAAGTTCCTAATAACGTTACTATATTAAAACATAAGTTATACTAAAGATAGGGTAGGCATAGCTCACTTACAGCGGGTTTTCACGAAAACCGGGCTTCACTGGAGCAGCGTTCTCGAGCCGAAAGGCTCTTTTCTCGGGACTCCGGGAGCCTCGGGGCTTCCTTCGGGTGCTAGGGGGTTTACCTAGGCTTTAGGGGGGGGGGGGGTTGGGAGGCTAGAGAGAGAAACTAGAGAGAGAAAGTGAGTTTGGGAGGTGTGAAGAAGAGGCTAGACCCGACACCTCTATTTATAGTGAAAATATCTGATGGACTCGCCGAGTAGGGGGACCTACTCGCCGAGTTGGTGCATGTGGTGGCCTTCTGGTGGTGCCATGTGTCCAATTCTGGTGGTGCCACGTCACCCCTATCCCGTATCAGCCTCCAAACTTAGAAAAATCATAACTCTCGCATACGAGCTCTGTTTTCAACGTTCTTTTTTTCAACGCGTAGGTAAAATCAAGATCTACAACTTTCATTTAGACTCCGTCGGCTAATTCTCGACCAATCTCAAATTTAATAGTAGGAGGCGTTTAGACTGTTAAATGACCGCGAAGAATTCGTAACTCCTTCATACGGACTCCGTTTTCGTCTGTCTTTTTACCGTTGAGTTCCTATTAATGAGATCTTCAACTCTCATTTAGGTCGTGTAAGCCAAAAGCCCCTCGAACTAAAATTTGAGTTTCGGGCCGTGCACTGCTAAGCCGAATCTTAGAAAAACCATAACTTCTTCATACGAAGTCAGATTTGGGCGTTCTTTTTATGGATTTTCTCGGTTTAACATATTATACGACTTTCATTTAGATCACTAAGGCTAAAAATTTCTCCATCATAAATTCACTATTTGCGTCTCCCGGTGCCGTGCCGGTTTTGCCGTAAAACTTCGGCGTGTCATAACTTCTTCGTTATAACTCGGATTTCGGCGTTCTTTATATGTACGGAAACCTTGAGACATATTATAAAACTTGGTTAAGACTATTTATTGTAAATAATCTTTTGCCAAAAAGTCGTTTTCGACACTTATCGCCTCTAAATTGACTAGCCCGGATCTGCGGGCGTTACAAAGGTCAAGGTAGAACACCAGAGGCCTCACGACAAGATGCAACCGTTAGACATTCCAGTGTGGAAATAGGAAGACATCACCATGGATTTCATCACAAAGCTTCCCAGGACTACACGTGGAGTGGATTCGATTTGGGTCGTTGTGGATCGGTTGACGAAGAGTGCTCATTTTATATCGATTCAGGAGAGTATATCGGCGGAGAAGCTAGCCAATATTTATGTGCGAGAGGTGGTGGCACGGCATGGAGTGCCTGTCTTGGTGGTGTCAGACCGAGATGCCCGTTTTCCTTCCAGATTCTGGAAGCGGTTTCACGACGAGATGGGGATTCGTCTCCATTTCAGCACCACTTTCCACCCTCAGACGGACGGGCAGAGCGAGAGGACGATCCAGACTCTCGAGGACATGCTCCGTGCATGTGTTCTAGATTTCGGTGGTAGTTGGGATACATATCTTCCGTTAGCAGAATTTTCGTATAACAACAGCTACCATGCGAGTATTGACCGCCCTCCTTTCAAGATGTTATACGAGAGGAAGTGCAGGACCCCGATCTGCTGGGGCGAGGTCGGTCAGCATGTCATTGGGAGCACCGAAGTGGTGCTCAAGACGACGGAGTTGATCCAACATGTTCGTAGTAGACTGCAGACTGCGCAGAGTCGGCAGAAGAGTTACGCCGATAGGAGGCATTTAGACTTGGAGTTTCAGGTGGGTGGCATGGTCCTCCTGAAGGTATCACCCTGGAAGGGTGTTATCAGATTCCGAAAGAGGGGCAAGCTGGGCCCCAGGTTCATTGGTCCTTTTAGGGTCTTGGCCTGGGTGGGTCGGCTCGCCTACCGATTAGATCTTCCGGCAGAGCTTAGCCAGATCCACAACACTTTCCATGTTTCTCAGTTGAGGAAGTGTTTGGTGGACGAGTCGGCAGTAGTACCCATGGAGGATATTCAGGTTGATAGCAGCCTGAATTATGTCGAGAGACCAGTTGCGATCTTACATCGGAAGGTAAAAACCTTGAGGAACAAGATAATTCAGTTAGTGAAGGTGCAGTGGCAGCACCGGAAGGGTTCAGAGTGGACATGGGAGTCCGAGGAGGAGACGCAGGGGCATTACCCAGAGTTGTTTCCAGATTCAGCGACAACAGACTTCGAGGATGAAGTCTAAGTCAAGTGGGGGAGAGTTGTAACACCCCAAATTTTGGTATGTTATTTAAATATTTATTTTTCAAGTTCCAAGAGGAACTCGACGAGTCAGTAGCCAGACTCGTCGAGTAGAGTCGGGATTTTGAGCACGTTTAAGTTGGCTACTCGGCGAGTCCATATTCTAGACTCGGCGATTCCGCCGGTCTGGATGAAACCCTAATTTCAAGGGTTTGCACCCTGTTTAAACAGCTTTTTGGGACCCCAAGTTAGCCCCCATCACCCCCAGAGCATCCTTCTCGAAACCCTAGAACTCTCTTAGCTTTTTGTGTGTTTTGGTGTGATTCTTTGAAGATCTTGAGAGAAGAAGGAAGGTAGATCAAGAGGAGAAGAAGGAGATCCAAGATCTTTGTGGTATTTTAGAATATAGTGAGGTATAACTCGACTCTTTTCTGTTTCTATGCTTTAATCCCCTTTGGAAAGCCATTAAAGCTATTCTTGAACCATTTCTTGGCTTGGTAGTAGCATAGGGGACTCATTGAGATGAATAGCCTTCAGATCTAACTAGGATTGAGTTCCAGAAGCTTAGATCTGGTACCTTTATGGAGCCATTTTGCATGAAATCTCTAGATCTACTCTTATAGTGTGCTTTGGGCCTTAAAACCTTCATTTTATATTATTTACACATAAAGTTGGAAACTTTACATGTTAATCAAGCAAGAACCCAGATCTATGAATGGAATGAACTGGTTTCAAGCAGAATTGAGTATATAGTGATTGCATGTATACGAATCGGCGAGTCGTTCTTCAGACTCGACGAGTCGAGTCGCGAGTCCCTTGTTTTCCCCTTTTCGCTTTATGCCGAGTGGAACCAGTGAGTGACAGATGGACTCAGTGAGCTAGAGGTTAGACTTATTTGTGGAAGAACTCGGCGAGTCAATGCCCTGACTCGGCGAGTCCAAGGCAATCTTCATGCCTCAAGAACAGACTCAACGAGTTGTTCATATAACTCGGCGAGTCACAGTCAGAGTGTTCATATGTTGAAGGAGAATTCGACGAGTTGTTCATACAACTCGGTGAGTCGGATGCAGATTGACTGAGTGTTAGTTTTGAAGAGGAACTCGTCGAGTCTATGCCAAACTCGACGAGTAGTAACGGGCTGAAGCAAGAAAGTGAGAGTAAGGACTCGACGATTTGGTGACCCAACTCGACGAGTCAGCTCAACTGAATGTTGACTTTGACCGATAGGTTGACTTTGACCAAGGGTAAGATAGTCTTTTTACCCTCAGTATTATTATCAGTATTTGATTGAGGGTACTCATGGGAATTGTAGCCGGGGTGAAGCCGGAGCCGCAACAGACAGATTCCGGAGCAGTTCCTTCAGCAGCTAGGCTACGAGGTGAGTTTCGTTCAAGTAGGAACGGGTCTAAGGCCACAATGCCGGCCCGCTTAATTAGTAGTAGTTTTCGGACTTCAGTCCGATGCAGTAGTTAGAATGTTTGATGCCTTCGTGGCTCAGACAAGTTTTGCGTGTTATGTGTTTCGGGTTCGATGCAGTCAGTTCCGGGCTTAGGCCTGATGCAGTTAGTTTCGGACTTCGGTCCGATGCAGTTAGTTTCGGACTTCGGTCCGAGGCAGTTAGTTCTGGACTTCGTTCCGATGTAGAGGGCAGGGCCCTGGTTGGTTCCGGACTTTGGTCCGATGCAGTTTCGAGCTTCGGTCCGATGCAGTGGGCGGGGGCCTAGTAGTTGTTTATATGTTTGTTTGGTATGAGGTAGTTTGGGGGAGCCCACTAAGCTTTGTGCTTACAGTTTTAGTTTTGGTTTCAGGTACTTCCGCAAGTAAAGGGAAGAGCTCGGGATGATGGCATCGCACATACCACAATTCAACTTTATTCCTAGGAGTTTTGTTCAGATACTTAGACATGATTTGATACAGTTTTTGATATGACATTTTTAGTATGTCTTTTGGGATACCCTACGTACGGTTTTTTTATATGACATTTAGTGTTATGACTTTTATTATATGTAAATTTTTTTTGGGTCGTGTTTTTGGGATGTTTCACAATGAATCTCAAAAGATCTAGGAATTTCATTAAAAAAACCTAATTCGTTAAAATTTTGTTTTTCGTGGTGAAATTGGTAAATCGTAATTTACCTACCTTTATTTATTTCACAATTAGATTACGACATCCCTTTTCTAAGTTGTGAATTATATAGTTGGATTATATCCTTAATATTTCAATTGGGTTTTGTATTGAGGACTACTTCTATCTAACCTAAATCTTGTCTTTCTTCTCTTTCAAATGTCAACTCCCAACGATGCTTCTGGTTCCTCCTCCTCCAACAAAAACTTCTCGCTCTTGAACATCAGCTCAAGAGTTACTTTTTATGGAACCAATTATAATGATTGGATACATAACATCAAAATGGCTCTACGTTTCGAGGACAAAGAGTATGTGCTCGGAAAGAAACTTCTCGAGATTGATGAAACTAAAGCGACTGTAGCAGAACTAGCTGAGTATAACAAACACTGTAATAATGCAACTAAAGTTACATGCATCGTGGTGGCTACTATGACCCCTGAGCTCCAAAGGTTCTACGAGGATTACTGGCCATACAAGATGAACTTGATGGAAAACTACCATCAACGAGCTCATCAAGAGTAATATGATGTAGTAAAGTCCCTCATCACTAGCAGGATGAAAGATGGAGAGTCTGTCAGTAGCCACAAGCAAAGAATGCAATAATACATGGAGCGCATGCTAAAGCTAAATGTGAACTTTGATGAGGAATTGGCTATTGGCATAGTCTTGCACTCATTGCCTGGTTGTTATGACCAGTTTGTCTTAACTTATCAGATGAACAACCAAGAGATCACATTGGCTTAACTTCAGAACCACTCGCCAACTGCTGAAGCAGGAATGAAGGGAAAAAGTATTGCCTCCACCACTGCTGTTGCTCCTGTCTTGGACATTGTGCAAGGAAAAGGGAAGAAGAAGAAAGGTCCTCCTAAACAGAATTGGAAGGGAAAGTCCCAAGTTGGGTCCTTAAGCAATGGATCCAAAGGAAAAGCCAGTTCTGAAGTCCCCCCCGCCTCTGATCCGAAAGAGGCTACATGCTGTTACTACCACGAGAAAGGGCATTGGAAACAAAGTTTCCCAAAGTACTTGCAAGACATAAAGGATGGAAAAGTGAAGCCAACCTAGACAGGTATTTACACTATCTTATCTAAAAACTCATCATATTCTCATTCTTGGGTCCTTGATACATGATGTGGTTTTCACATTTGTTCTGATTTGTAGGGGCTAAGAAGAAGTGAGGGTGTGGAGCATGAGATAATGAACTTGATCATGGGCAATTGGAGATCGTCATCTGTTACCAAGATTGGAGTTTATAACTTAATGCTTAGTAGTGGGTTGTGTTTGGATTTGAATAATTGTTGCTACTCGTTAGAGATGACACGAAACATCATTTCATTTCATACTTTATATAAACAAATTTTTAGATATTCTTTTGATAATATGGATGGATCTATTTCTACTTTTAAAAATGGTGTATTTTATTTTGAAGCTTTACCTTGTGATGGCGAGTATGAAACTATGATGGTTGTAGACAATTTAGGTAATATTGTTTTACAAATTGATTCGTCTAATGGTTTAGACAAAGCATGCTTGTGGGATTGTCATCTTGGGCATGTTAACAAGAAACGCATCGCCCAACTCCAAAATGATGGAGTATTGGAATCATTTGACTTAAGGTCAGATGATACGTGCGAGGCTTGTTTACCTGGAAAGATGACAAAATCACCTTTCCCTGGTTATTATGAAAGAGGTGAAGGTTTGTTGGATCTTATACACATATATGTGTGTGGGCCCTTCAGATCCACCACACGGGATGCAAATCGATTCAATGTGACTTTTACTAATGATTATATCAGATGTGGATATATCTACTTAATCAAGCATAAGTCAGAAACCTCTGAAAAGTTTAAAGAGTTCAAACAAGAAGTCGAGAATAAATTGGGTAGGAAGATAAAGATGCTCAGAAATGATAGAGGTGATGAGTATCTTAGTATCTAATTCCATGACTACCTCAAGGAATGTGGAATAGATTCACAATTAACACCTCCTATGACACCACAAGTTAATGGTATGGTTGAGAGGCGTAATCAAACCTTGTTAAACATGGTTCGCTCCATGATGAGTCGAGCTTCACTTCCAATCTCATTTTGGGGGTATGCTCTAGAGACTGCCACCCACATTCTTAATCTTATCCCAACTAAGAAGGTCGCCAAAACACCTCACGAGATGTGGACAAGTAAGGTTCCCTCGTTAGCACATATCAAGGTTTGGGGTTGTGAAGCTTTTGTTAGACGAGAGAATCTTGACAAGCTTGAACCACGAAGTGAGAGATGTATTTTCATCGGCTATCCACAGAAGTCCTTTGGATATTTGTTCAATAGATCTAGTAAGAACGTGGCCTTCGTAGCACAAAGAGGAGTCTTTTACGAGAGAGAGCTCATATTCAAAGAGGATAGTGGGAGTACAATTGATCTTGAAGAAATTCAAGTGTCAAATGAAAAAGGAACCTATGAAAATGCTAGGACTTAACCTGTGGAAGAAATTCCAGTTGAACCAATTGACGAGTCAGTACCTCTTAGGCGTTCCAGTAGAATTTGAATGCCACGTATGTTTTATTGTTTCCATATTACTACAGATGATGATACATTTATCAGTGATAGTACACTGGTAAATTTGGATGAGCCTTCTAACTACCGGGAAGCAATGGCGGGCCCGGAGTCTACCAAGTGGAAAGAGGCAATGAACAGCGAGATCAAGTCCATGTATGACAACTAAGTTTGGAATTTGGTTGAAAATGTATCAGGTCGTAAGATAGTTGGGTGCAAATGGATCTTTAAAAAGAGGACTAACGTGGATGGAAAGGTACACACCTTCAAAGTTCGAATGGTTGCAAAGGGGTTTACTCAAATCTCAGGGGTTGAGGGCATCCATCAAAGCCCCTTTACTAGATTGGAGCTATTAAGCTTACCTTCTTTTTATTAAAAAGAGAAAGGGCTTTTTCAGCTGGTGTGCAGTAGTGCACTTTCGTTTTCCCTTGACTAGTAAGGCTCCCGTGGTTCCTATGCCGCCGCCTTTCTCGGTCCTTTTCTTTTAGTGCTTTGACCTGAAGCGATAACTTCTAGCTAGTTATGACGAGACCTTCTCACCAGTAGCTAAGATTAAATCTACTAGGGTAATGCTAGCCATAGCTGCGTTTCATGTCTATGAAATCTGGCAGATGGATGTTAAAACCACTTTCCTTAATGGGAAGTTAGTTGAATATGTTTACATGAGTCAGTCAGAGGGTTTTGTGGATGCTAAGTACCATAATAGGGTGTGTAAGCTTGAGAAATCAATCTATGGATTGAGACAAGCTTCTCACAGATGGAATCTTTGCTTTGACGAGAAAGTTAAAGAGTTTGGCTTTTCTAGAAGTGAAGATGAATCTTTTATATATGTCAAAGCTAGTGGGAGTATAGTGAACTTCCTGGTATTGTATGTTGATGAAATACTTCTTATAGGAAACAACATTGCAACCTTGCAAGAAGTTAAATCTTGGCTTGGAAGGTGTTTTGCTATGAAGGATCTGGGAGAGGCTGCTTATATTCTATGGATAAGGATTTTAAGAAATAGGAGCAAAAGACTAATTGGAGTTAGTCAAGGTACATATTTGGATAAAATGTTAAAATGTTTTAGCATGGCGAATTCCAAGAAAGGAGAGTTACCTATCCAAAGTAATACCAAATTGAGTAAGATTCATAGTCCGAGTACTGATGCAGAGATAGTAGAAATGACTCGAGTTCCATATGTTTCCGCCATTGTATCGATCATGTATGCTATGACATGTACTCTCCCTGATGTGGCTTTTGATTTGAGCATGGAAATCTAGGTAGAGCTCATTAGATAGTGGTCAAGAATATTCTTAAGTATCTACGAAGGACTAAGGACTGGGTCCTTGTGCTTGGTGGTAATGATGACTTGAGAGTAATAGGGTATAGTGACGCCAACTTTCAGACAGACAAAGACAACTTCCATTCTCAATATGGCTGGGTGTTTACCCTTAATGGAGGAGCGATAACTTGGAAAAGTTCCAAATAGGAAATGGTGGCTGATTCTACCTGTGAATCAGAGTACATAGCGGCAAGCAAAGCACAAAAGAGGCTACATGGTTGAAGAACTTCATCGGAGATCTTGGAGTTGTGCCAGCCATAAAGGAGCCAATGAAGATTTTTTGTGATAATGAAAGAGTGGTTGCCTTGACAAAGGAACTAAGAGATCATAGCAGATCGAGACATATCGACAGAAAATACCATTTTATCAAACATAGAGTAGAAGAAGGATACCTCGTCGTAAAGAGCGTATCATCTGAAGAGAATCCTATAGATCCCTTCACAAAGGGTCTGAGTAGGGTTAAGCATGTTCAAAATGCGAGGAGCATTGGCGTGAAAGATGATGTTTGTTTTAGTAGTTAGATAGATATTTAGAAACTTGTAACAAAGTAAATGTAATTGGCATTTGATGATTAAATAATGGAGATTTATTTATGAGTATTGTTTACTATATTTTATCGATTTTTTTTTATTGTGTTTCATTTTGCATATTTTATTTACCGAATGATTGGACCATTCAAACATCCACAGTCGATCATACTTTTGGAAGTAAGTAGTGAATTAAGACTGTCATGAATCAAACTGTAGATTGTCTAAGGGTTTAGACATAGCAAAAGTTTGCTACAATATTCACGAGTACTTTTGAAATGGAGAATTTAAGTATTGGATTAACCCACGCTCAGAGAACTACTTCATGGAATTTATCATGAGAAATTATGAGATGATAATATCTTATAATCTTTAAATGGGGATATAAGACTTGTTGTTTACAAGTTGGTTATGCATTGACGATACGTAAACACATCAGTAACTTGATGTTATAAAACAAATTGTTGTGCGTGATTTGATGAGTAAATAGTACAAGAATATAAGTCAAAGTTTATCTGTTCCTTTTGCCCTAACGGGAAAAGTGATATCTTGGGCACCTCGATGATATGGTATTGACTTAAAGTGACAGGCCCATCCAGGTCTAAATTGATGTGTTCGATTAGTAGTTCTTTTTCATTACAAATCGAAAATCGAGAAACAAAATATTGGACAATGAAATTGATTTTGCTCCATGTTGTTTGTCTACATGATATCTTGTAGAATGGAGGATTATATGATCACTTATCTTAGGACACACAACTAAGTAGGCCAGAGTTCAATAACGGCTTTGAGAGCTACAATTTGCTAATCAATTCTTGAAGGATATACTGGCAACTATAGTTATTAGACTTATCCGAGTGGGAGACTGTTGGATTAGGTGTCTAAGTCCATAACTATAATTGGTATGTACTTGAATTGATAGCAACACACTCCTTTTGGGTTGCCCTCAAGGCTAGCAACTGGAAAGGATGATTTTGGAGAAAGGAGGTTAATTTATTATTTGATTAATAAATTGAAATAAATAGTTTGTTAATATAGTATGAGAATAATATATTAATTTGAAATAGTAATATTTAATTAATATTTAATCAGTATTTAATTAGAATTAATTTTGGGATTAAAATAATTAATTAAAAGTGCAAGGCTAAATTGTAATAGTTCAATAGTTAAGCAAGAGGCAATCTAGAACCCTCCATAGAGTCATGGACGGTTTCTTGGGGATTAAGGGTTCTAGAATAATACCTAATGGATATTTAGGGAAGTAGATAATTACCCGGTTTAAGATAATCTTGGACTTGGGCTTATCCGGGGTTTCTTATCTACACTATAAATAAGGACACAACCCTACAATTTTCGGCCACTTGTTCCAACAGAGAGAGAGAGAGAGTCAACCAAAAATTGAAGTCTCATTCCTTCTCCTTAATCGTTCTTCATAGCTAGTATTGGGTGTAAGCCATTAGAGGAGTGACAATTGGGACGCTTGCCTCAAAGCTTCTACAATACTAAGGATTTGGATTGTTATTGCTATATATCAATCAAAGGTATGTTTCATAACCCTAATTGTGTATTTTTGATTATGTAATAGAGATATAGGGTTTATACATTGTTGCTCATATTGTATGTTCAATTAGAGAAAACGTAGATCTTATTTAGGGTTGTATGCACACATAGGATTGTTTGTTATGCTCAAAACCCATCAGTCATAACCGTTTGAAGTTATTGGCAACTTCCTTATAAAGTACATGGTTATCTGTTCCTATTTCCATTTCAGGATTGACGATTATTGTAGTAGACCCGATGGCTTCTGGTACTCTGCTTTGACTTTGGAGCCAGTCAAACATTTAATGACATATGTGGCAATCTCTGCCTTCATGTTGGGCCACTAATAAATCTTCTTAAGATTGAGATACATCTTATTTGATCCGGGATGTAACGAATATCTCGACTTATGAGATTCATTTAAGACTAGACTCATGACTTCACCAAAATTTGGGGTCCAAATTCGATTCATGAAATATCGTGTTCCATCTTCCTTGAGGTTGAATTGTTTGTCCATTCCTAAAAACCTTTATTCTGCAGTATTTTCAGGTTTGAGTGCTTCCAGCTGAGTGTCTCGAATTTGGGTGGTGATATTGGAGTGGATTGTTAGGGTTAGAGCCTTTACACGAAGTGGATTTTGCTCATTCTTTCCTACTTAAAGCATCTTCTATGACATTTACTTTTCCAGGATGATAACAAATTTCACATTCGTAATCATTTATCAATTCGATCCACCTTCATTGTCTCATGTTGAGCTCCTTCTGATCGAAGTTGTGTTGAAGGCTTTTATGGTCGGTGAATACGACACACTTCGTTACGTATAGGTAGAGTCTCCTAATTTTAAGGCAAACACTACAACTCCCAATTCTAAGTCATGGGTAGTGTAGTTGGTCTCGTTTGGATTAAGTTGTCTAGATGCGTATGCAATGACTTTATTCCTTTGAATTAATAGGTATCCTAATCCTTGTTGAGAGGCATCACAAAATACTACAAATTCTTTTGTTCCCTCCGGAAGAGACAAAATTGGTGGACTGCACAACAATTGTTTCAGTTTCTGGAAGGCAGACTCTTTTCTATCTTCCTAATAAAAATTCTTGTCTTTCTAGGTTAGAGAGGTGAGAGGCTTGGCTATTTTGGAGAAGTTCTTGATGAATCTCCGGTAATAGCATGCAAGCCCTAGGAATTGGCATACTTCGGTTGGCATTTTTGATGCCTTCCAATCCCTAACCGCTTTGATCTTTGAGGGATCAACATGAATCCCTTTGATACTGACAACATGGCTGAGGAATTGCACTTCGTTAATCAATAACTCACATTTAGAGAATGCTGCATAAAGTTTCTCCTTCCTTAACAATTCCATAATTAATTGAATGTATTGGCCATATTCTTCCTTGGTTCATGAATATATTAATATTTCATCGATAAAACGATCACGAATTTATCCAAATAGGGCGTGCAAACCCGATTCATAAGGTCCATGAATATGGCTGGTGCATTGGTCAATCCGAAAGTCATAACTTGGAACTCGTAGTGACCGTATCGAGTCTTGAATGTCGTCTTTGTAATGTCTGCATCCTGAAATCTGAGTTGAGGATAATCAGATCTCATATAAATCTTTGATCAATAGCATGATCCTTGTAGCTGATCGAATAAGTCATCGATCCTTAGGAGTGGATATTGGTTTACGATGGTGAGTTTTTTCAACTCTCGAAAGTCGAGGCATATCCTAAATGATCCATCCTTCTTTTTGAAAAACAATACCGGTGCTCCCTATGGGGAGAAGCTTGGCTGGATAAAGCCTTTTTCAAGTAGTTCTTGGAGTTGACTGGAGAGTTCTTGCATTTCTGACGGAGCCAGATGATAAGGAGATCTTGCCACTGGTGCTGCACCTGAGATGAGGTTGATTTGGAATTTGACCTGTCTGACTAGAGGTACTCTAGGTATATATTCTAAAAATACGTTTGGGTAGTCGTACACTTGTGGAATGTCTTTGATTTCCTTACCCTTTCCTTGCATATCCACCACGTGGGCCAAGAAAGCGAAACATCTCTTCTGCAAACACTTTCTCTTCTTCATGCAAGAGACGACTCTTAGATTTTTTTCCTGATTTATCCCTATAAATCACAAGGAATTTTTTATTCAGTAGAGGTAGTCGAAGGGCCTTTTCGTAACATAAAATCTCTGCTCGATGAGGTGATAACTAAACCATTCCGATGATTACATCGTAACTTCCAATAGTCATACAAATTAGGTCGACATGAAAGACATGGTTATTCAGGGTGAGAAGGAAATTGGTGAGTGTTTTTAATGTTCTTTCTATCTGGCCATTTGCTACTTCTACCATGTAGGCTTCGTTAAGTTTGCATGATTTATGGTTTATCATGCTTCTAAACTTATGGGAAATAAAGCTTCTATCGGCATCGGTATTAATTAATACAAAAGCATAAATATTGTTGATAGGAAACGTACCAGTAACCACAATTGGTTATTGGTGAGCATCTCAAACACCAATCACAAATCCTCTTCCTTTGCCACCCTGATTCTTCCATTTCGGGCAGTCCTTCCTAAAACGCCCTTGATTGCATTAGAAGCAGTTACGACTTGCTCCTGTAGTAGTGGTTTAGGTTGTAGTGGTTAGGGCCTTTCTATAGAAATTAGAGGAATGACCTCTCAAGCTACAATTGTTTCATACCATATCCCTGCAATTTCTGACATGGTTGAAATTCATTTTGGTACAATGGGGTAAAGTCCCAGTGTAGGACTTGGACGGGGTGGGAGTGTTTTGCAATTACGACATAAACATCCACATGTTCTGGATAGGGTTTGTGATGCTTGACATTTCCTTTTGAATTTCCAAGGAACGTCCATTTCGCACTCCTCATATGTTTCTTTCTATTTGTTGGGTCATGGTACCCTGACGGATACACTATTTAGTCAATTGGTAGGCCAATTGCTGAGCACTATCAAAGGTGATGGGTTTGGATGTAGTAACGAAACCTTGAACTGGCGAAGCTAATCCCCAAATGTACCTTTTAGTCTTTTTATATTCTGGGTTCACCATCCCCGGACAAAGGTTTGCAAGATCATTAAATCGGAAGATGTAGGCAGTAACCTCCGCCCTTTCATAGTAAGATTCCAAAGCTCCTATTCAGAGTCTGGACTTCTTGTCGAGGAAAGTACTCCTCAATCATAATTTGTTTTAAAGTTTCCCATCCCATGGCATAAGCTACATTGATTCCTAGGGACTTGACATGATTATTCCACCATGTCAGGGCATAATCCATTAGCATACAAGTAGCATATTTGACTCGACAGTCATCAGTGCAAGAACTAATGGAAAACACTACCTCCATTTTATTTATCTAGTGGGATAGGCCGATAACTCTTTCCATGCCGAAGAAGGATTTGGGTTTTCTAGCTAAGAAATCCTTGTACGAATAGGATCTTGAATTGTTTTGGTTAACAAATGGAATAGCGCAACCATTCTACTGTTCCCGGAATATTCATTTTGGCAACCTCATATGCAACTAAGGTTGTGGCAATCCCTTATGTAATCAGGGTCTGCATTAGTGTGGAATCTATTTGAAATGGTAGAGTTGGGGGAATGATAACTGGTGGGGTTAAAATGGTTCCAGTTGGAGTTCCTCTGGAATTTGGAGTTTCTCTCGTAGTTGGGGTTACCGTTGGTACAAATCTTAGAGTGACTCGGGGAGTTAGTGGTGGAAGAACTCATAGAACTTTTTTGTGGGGCCATCGTCCTAATATATTCATAACGGATACGTTAAGTTATTTTACGCCATGTAGTCATAAACAAGTATGTATGAGTTTCATTTTATGTTAGTGTATTAGTGTAATTTGTTCCTAAAATCCTATAGATTTCCAAATTATAGAGTAAGAGTCATAACTGAGTAATGATAGTGTTTTACAAGTAATACAGACAATGAATTTCAACATTTAGCAATTACTGGAAAATAGTTTCATAGATTTGAACTACTTGTTTTCGGTTACAATGGTTACAAAAGTACCAATTATGTAAGGTTAGAAATGGAAAAGCTTTACAAAAGAACGTTTGCAAAGCAGGCAATGATAAACAATTGCAGTACAAAAGCTATTCCATAAAAGTCCTAATCCTACCCTAGGGTACAAGTTTCCCTAGATGAAATGTCTACCACCCAAAACTGTTGGATTAATGTCTAAGTCCATAACTATATTTGGTATGTACTTGACCCGACCCGGCATGGTCCATTTGGGTTGCACTTCACCGATACAATTTATATGGATAATCTTTTGAGAATAGTATATTTATGATTAATATTAATATATTATAAGTTCTAATATATTAATATGGAATCATATTATTTAATTAGTATTGATCAAGAATTAATTTATAATTAATTAAGTGATCAAAAGGAAACTAGTTAAATATGGACTCTTAGATATATATGTGTAGTGGGCCAAGTTCATTTAGGTTGGGCTAAGTCTTCATGGATTGTCCATGGAGCTTTAACCCATGGATCCTTCGAAATGAAAGGTCATGGGTATTAGGGTTTAACCCTAATCCTCAACACTATATAAAGATGTCCTTGGTTGGTGAATTTGGCACTAGTGTGGATACACTAAGAGGGCTAGCCGATTTCACTAGAGAGAACCAAGTATCCATATTCTCTAAAGTCTTCCAAGGTGTTTTGGTGATTTGTGATTCCATTTTAGGCTTCCACACTATTGGGGCTAAGCTCTTAAAGCTTGAAGACATCAAGCTACATCAAAAGGTATGTCATCTAACTAGTACTTTGTAGTATAAGAACATCATAATATGCTAGTTAGGATTAAAGCCTTGGGAAGTTCTTATTTGCATGTATAATAGAGAAAACATAGATCCAAGGTTTATAGGGTTGCATGTACACCATAGGAGTGTTAGAATGCTCAAAACCCATAAAAACAGGTAATCAAATAGTTGACCAACTAATAGAAATGCTCCTAAGGTTGGCATTGCCTTTGCTGAGAAATGACCGGTCGGTTCTTGGCTGCATCCATCCGACTCTCTGAAATCTAAGTCTGGTACTCGTGGTCCCCGGTATTAGCACCCAAAGTGTTCGCCTAAGTGCGACTTGTATCCATGTGATGACAGAGGGTATGGATGGCTTCTATGTCATCCTTCTCATCCTCTTCGAGTTTTCTAACTCTCTGCACAAGCGACCTGGAGGTAGTGTCTATAGCTCTAAAGAGCTCCTCCAAATACTGGATTCTGTCAACTAATCTATCGCCATGAAGCATCAGGTGAGGGATCGGGTCGTTCTCGGGATCATCCTCAAATGGTTAATGTGGTGGAGCCTAAGAATACTTGCCTATCTCGAATTGTGGAGGATCGTCAGTAGTCACCCTCTTGCCAAGCAAGTCAGTGAGCCTAGCTAGCTCATAGGGAAAAGTCAGCTTCGTCTTTTGACCACTAATGGGTTGGGAAATGTAAGTGAAAGTGTCCAAGTGAAATAATGGAGGGACATGCATCCTCAGAGTCCTCATCAGTAGGGGACTATTGCCATGATTGCAGTATGGCTAGTAGTATGGTCTATATGGAGAGGGTATTGGACTAGGAGGGGTAGGTTCCTCATCAATGAGGCCTTCCTCATCCTCTACTGGACCGTCATCTTCCATCTCATCTTAAACATCCTATATTATGCCCTCTTCCTTAGACTCTTCAACTTCCTCTAGATTGTTTTCCTCTTCATCCTCCAAAGGATCATTATCTTCTAAGAAGTTAAATGGAGCTATCAAAAAGCCCTCTGGGAAGTACGAGTCTCTTGTTAACTGCAGTGGTACCTCATGAAGATCCATGAGATCTATAAGCTCTATCCAAGCAGAGGGTCATTGGGTAATCCCTCCATCTGCATCAAAGGATTGAAAATTTTTAAGTGTGTTAGTGATGAGCTTTTAAATGTATAAGTGTTTTAAAGTTGACACAAGGATTCTAAGGTACTAGGTATCTACAACGAATCTTGAGAACATTCTTCAATCTCTAAAACTCTCAACCATTGTAGTCTGTCAAACGCCTTGATTAATGTTGGTTGTGCACCAACCCGACCATAAATAATGTAGGTGTGCATTCCAGGTTTATTTATGGTATGAGTTATGTACAGTATTAACATTCGTCATGGCATTTGACCGAAAAGATTAAGTTTGTAGTTTCAGTTGAAGATATGCTAGAATTTTATTAAGTTTTCGCAGGTCAGAGCATATATAACTCTAACATATATTTTTGGTGGGGTTTGCAATATTCTTAGTTTTTGTTTTGTAATTCAAGAATATCAAGTAAGGATCAATCGAGTGAGAAGTACTGGAGGGTAGGACCATTTTGGCGTATAGCTGTTCTAAAATCTAGCAAACCAAGCGATAGTTCAAACTAGACACATATCCCATAAGCAGTCAAGAAGTAGTGTAATTAATACTACTTTTATTAAGAGCCCGTAGCTATATTTTTATTCCTCTTTTGAGGATATGAGTACTCTATAGCCAGTTTAGCTTTAAAACCAATCTGGCACACCCTCGGCCGAGGTATCAGAACATGCCGGGCTGTGTGACTTAGTTCTTGGATCTCAGACAATTCGGATATAGCATGTTAGGAATAAATTCAAGATGACGAATGCGAAATATCAAGAACAATCAAGAATCAATCACCATAATATGCAAGTAATCTGATAAAGGTTATTCGTATATTGATTATAACATGAACGTACAGAGAAAACCCTAATCTGGTAAAAATCTTACCTCAAAATGTAACCTAAAGATTATTTATAGGGAACAATAAATATATACCATAAATATAAAATCTATGCCTTAATATAAAAACAATGCATTAGAAGAGCTCGATTAAGAACTTCTACTGTAAAGGCAGCGTAGGGAATCATAAAATGATTAACCCTAAAAAAGGCTTCCCTGAATAACCAAATATGCCAAATCAGTATCTCAAATACTCAACAATCTCCCCCTAGATGTTGAAACTGATGAAGATCACGATTTCCGATCTTCTTGGCATTTCTCCCCCTAAATTGTGAGACTCATCAGCACATGGGGTCTTCAAAGCGAGAGAAATAAGAATAATCTTCCAAATACAAACCCCCCTTGAATAATCATCAACCCCCTTGAATCTTCAACAAATGCCATGGAGAGAATCCATAGAGCTAAGAAGAATCACCAGCAATCTTCAAAACCCGTCAAATTTGATGAAATATATCTATTTTAGAATAATGCCAAACTTCAAAAAATTAAAACCGGAAAAATAACAAAAAGTAATTTTGTATTTTTCGATTTTTAAATTTAGACAAAAGAATAGAACAAGAAGCAATTTATTTAGAAGGGATTAAAAATAATAAGACCAAGGAAAAAGGATAAGAAGTGAAAATCTTTTGGAAGAAGTGGTAAAAATGGAGACTGTACAGAAATTTGATTCATTGAGTTCAAACAATAAATTAAATGTTGAAAATGTTTCTAAATTCGATGAGGATAGTGAAATGAGTGAAATATCTGTAGAAGATGAGGTTGATTGTTCGCAATTCCTTCAAAAGGAAAATGAAAAGGCGAAAGTTTTCTAAATATATACCATAAATATAAAATCTATGCCTTAATATAAACCCAATGCCTTGGAAGAGCTCGATTAAGAACTTCTACTGTAAAGGCACTGTAGGGAATCATAAAATGATTAACCCTAAAAAAGGCTTCCCTAAATAACCATATATGCAAAATCAGTTGCAATATCTCAAATACTTAACAATCCCCCCTATATGTTGAAACCGATGAAGGTCATGATTTCCGATATTCTTGGCATTCTTTTTTGATAAAGGACGAAATCTTTTATGGGACTTTTGGTACCCATTTAAGGTTCAACATTGAAGTTTGTTTCTTGGAAACCCATTTATTTGAATAAAATCTACCATCTTCTGAAAATAATACCATCCTTTTAGTTAGAAAACAAAAATTTCCATAAATTTCATTAAACCAACCAAATTCTCTTTTCTTTTCCTTCCAATTTCTAACATTTTTAACTAAAGAAAAATGAGAATTAAAGATTCTTTGAACAAGCTTGACTTCAACTTTCTCAACTTTTTCAAAAGCATTGGGTACTTGTGCCTTTGGTATCCAAACTTTCTTTATTTTACTCTTGTTCTTCTTCCTCTTCTTCCTTTTCTTATTTCTAGGCTTCAGAAACAAATTATGGACCTGAACAACCTTTTCACCATTTTGAATTTGAACATTAGAGGACTTTGACACACAAACTTTTGGAGTTTAATAAATCTGAGTTTCTTGAAGCATTGGCTTTCTGTAAGGAATCATTCCTTCAAAAATATCTTTAGAACATAAGGAATCATCTGTTTGAGTTCCAATAGAACAAAATGTCTTCACTTTCACGATTTCAGATGAATTTGTTTGAGATTCATCTTCGGAAATACCAGATTCGGAATGCAACTCTTCTGAAAAACATGAACCACTTGACTCCCCCTCAACAAGAACATCTGGAGTCATCTTTTCTTTAGAACCATGAAGAACATTATGAACTTCACCAAGAACATCATGAACTTCTTCTTTTTCTTTTTCAGCTCTTGTCATCTCCAACATTTGTTTATTTTCTCGATCTAAGTGTCCATAGATAATACGAAATTGTTCTACTATTCTTTCATTCTCTCTTAACTCATGGTAATTAACAGATGAGTATTCAGATATTTTCTTATCAACAAGAAGATTATACAACTCAGGAATATCATTCAACATATATTGACCACTGATTTGAAACATGGTCACATTCTTAACACCATAGATTGGTTTAGTAACCTTTAATCCAAGTTCTAAAATGGAGTCAAACAATAAATTCATTTTATCCATTAGATCTTCAACAAGTGACATAACTTGAAGAGAGAGAAAGTAGATCTGATAAGAATTCTAGAGAGAGAAAACGGATCTGAGAAGGTTTGTAGTGAGAGAAAACAGACCCGAGATGGATTTTAGAGAGAAAAAGTGGTTCTGAACATCAAAATTCAAATAAACACGAAAATTTTCTTCTAACACTCTTCCAGAACACTATTCAAGAACAAATCAGATGAAATAATGAGTAGAAGATAACAGATCTGAACAAGATTTTGCAATAAAACGAGATATTAGACTTTTTCTTTTCATAAAACTTACAAAAGTTGAAGAGCAAGGTGAGATTCAAGATAAACTAACGCCATAAAAAAGATCGATTCTTGCAAAAATCGTTGAGATCTACAAGAACCCGCTCTGATACCACTTGTTAGGAATAAATCTGAGATGACGAATGCGGAATATCAAGAACAATCAAGAATCAATCACCATAATATGCAAGTAATCTGATAAAGGTTTTTCATATATTGATTATAACATGAACGTACAGAGAAAACCCTAATCTGGTAAAAAGCTTACCTCAGAATCTAACCTAATGATTATTTATAGGGAACAATAAATATAAAATCTATGCCTTAATATAAAACAAATGCCTTAGAAGAGCTCGATTAAGAACTTGTACTGTAAAGGCACCATAGGGAATCATAAAATGATTAACCCTCAAAAAGGCTTCCCTAAATAACCAAATATGCCAAATCATTTTCAATATCTCAAATACTCAACATAGCACACGTACAATGATAAACAAAATAGTAGTTGTATTCCATATTTAAATTTGAATTCAAGGTTTTTATAGATAATAATAATAGAATACAAGAATTGCCTTAAACACGTAGGTATATAACAAAAACAAGAAAATACAGGTCACCTGGAATCCATGAATATTCTTTTTTCGAAATGTTTTTTAGTGATTTCCTGAGAATATATGTAGTTTTGAGGGTCAACACAAGGTTGATGAGAGTTATAGGTTTTCTGCTAATGCATAAATGATACCTTTAAAATGACCAAAAAGTATTGTCTTTGTAGGTAAAACCATATTTATTAAACCAACTCACCCTTGATGCATGATTTCCGATCTTGATTCAAGAGTGTGCTCATTTTTTAGAAGCACTCCGAGAGAGCATGAATCAACTTAAATATGGTGCTTGAACTCGAAATAACCCATGAAACAAACAATAAAAACTCGGGAATTGGACTTAGAAACACCACAGAAAAGTAGCAATCACGAGATGGGTAATGGTGGTGGCCGAATGGTGGACTAGCGATGACAGCAAGGTGGCGAGGGGGTTACTCCGACAAACTCTTTGCTACTTCTTCTTTTGTTCTGACAGCGAACTACGATAGGGAAGGGGCAACAACAAATGGTGGTCGTGTGATATGCAATTTATATTCTACCTAGTTTTAAATTTATAATCCTAACCTACTTAACTACTAATTTCACGTAGGCAGTGTACATAGTCAGGTAATAGTTTAGTAAAGTAAGATGGGTATCAAACATAAGGAACAAATTTAGCTAATAGAATAATTAATAAAAATTAAACTAATAATAATAACTAAAATTGGTGGTTTTATCTAATTTTGCAAGTTCAGATTAACTTAACTACTCAATTAACTAAGCAAACATTTAACTAAGAACGATTATTTATCAAGATTATGAAGACACTTTCGTTTAGCTTTAAATCCCCGATTTTTCATATGGTTAGTTTCTAATCATGGATTTACTTAGTCGGTTACCAATATTAATGTAATTAGTTTTCTTGATTCGATCTTCCAATATTTTCACCAATTCATTAGTTACTATGTAATGATCGTACACATGCAAACACATAATTTATTATCAAGGATAATTGGGCTATGTAAGATATATCTAGATAATTATCTATGATCAAGACAATTAATTAAACACAATTATGATCAAATTATGTTCTCTAAAATAGCTAAAGTTGTTACCTTTATTACTCAATCTAAGATCTGATTAATCCTAGCTCTAGCAATTTAATGATCATAAACTACTAGGTAAACAAGTTCATGCAATTCAAATGGTTATTAAACTACACTTAACTTGAACTAAAGCAACAAGGATTCTAACTTTAACATGTTAGGTAAAGTTAATCAAATACAAGCTTTAAACCAACTTTATAAATCCATTAAAAGTAAGAAACTAACACATAGTATTAGGGTTCATCTACACTAAACGAAACCCTAACGATTAGATACTCATGGCAAAAAATAAGCACATAATAACATAAGATTTAGACATGATTAAGCTAATTCAAACCGAATGTAATGTGTAGTCTTCAAAATCTTTATCTTCAATCGATCTCTCCTTCTAATGGTTGAATTACATAGGTATATGGCTTTTGCAATTGACTATTACTTTCAGAATATCAAATCCAACTCCTCAAAGTCGAATTGGAGAGGGGTATTTATAGTTTCCATAAAACGTATCTTACGTCGTGAGAATTTGGGTCTCACGTCATGACATCAGTTTAATTTGTTTCTAACAATTAAACTGCTTCTTCGTATTGTTATCTTCTAGATTCTTCATCCTCATGACGTGAGGTTAAAATGCTCACGTTGTGAGCCTCTATGTTGTGTATATCATCGAGATTTTTCCACTCGCCATGCCATGATATTCTGAAGCCATGTCGTAGGACTCATATTTTCATGGGTTTTCTTCCTTTTAAGTTTCGTTAAGCTCCCTGCTTGAACTTCAATCCTTCCTGGTTCCAGCTTTTTTCAGTTGTGGTCCTTTTTCCTCAAGAATGTTCTATTTTGCTAATAAATGTAGTTTAACTCGATAAGTACCAAATATCTGTGATTTTAACCAAAATATAGCTTAAAATGTATTAAAATAATGCATAAATATTTGTATAAATATAGCAATATCAAAATACCCCACACTTGCCTTTTGCTTGCCTTTAAGCAAAACCTATCTTTTAATAGATCACATAGAACATGCCCACCAATATTACACAAGACAATCTGAATTGAACCCACTAATTATGCCTTACTTCAACGCATATGTTTGTGTCTAACTCCTAATTACCTCCCAACCCTAAATACTTATGATCCTCATAAATGTTTCCCATTTATTTTGAACAACATTCATTTTATTTATCCTTCTAAATCCATCCCCATAAAGCATTCTTAACTTCAAGGTATTTTTGGTTAAGCCCCAAGCATACAAATGGAAAAATAACCTAGAAAGAAAAATTACAATAAAAATAACTTTGACTTTTGGCAGTTTTTGTCTTATTCTTGAACTTTTTTCAACTTGAGTCTTAAATAATTTGAACTTTTCAAACTTTTCTTCATATTTCTTGATCTACATAGATTTGCAGACTCTTATTCACTTAAACTTTTTCAATTTTTTTTTCTTTTCTATTTTTTCTATTTTTTTTTCTTTTTTCACTACTCACTTTTTTCTCACTTAAAACTAAAATCCTAAAGAGAAAAACATATTCTTAAGCAAGGAAATTAACTTCAACCTTTATTGGTTAAATGTATTAGTCTGAAGTGTAGTGACTACATAAGCTCTTCTGGATACATTTCTGGTACACGATGCTAAACATCTTATGTCTCTCAAACTAAACAAGTTTGCATTTTGTGGAACGATTTCATTAAGACTAGGAAGCCACAAATACACTATAACGTATTGGCTCAACTAAATCTTATGGTTCTCATCGAATCATCCCACATACTACTAGCAAACTAGCCCATATGCAATAATATCAAATTTTTAAAAATGACTAGATTTAGTTGACTATTGTTGCAAGCCTATCAATTTTTTTAAATTTCTAGTATTTTTGTGCTTGATATCCTTTTTCGAACCCCTAACTCACACTTATTTCATACAATTTTCTATTTGTATGCTAAAATATTGAATGCAAATAAAAGGGAGAAAAAGGAACAAACACCCGTGGGGTAGTAGTGACGATATCGAATTCTGATTGTTGTGGGAAAGCTCAAACATCTTGAATAATTAGTTGGACTTGGACTTTTACTTTTACTCGTGAATGTTACGATAGAGATGTAAACCAAAGACTTGCATCTTCAACAAGTTTATGCATAAAATGTTAAAAGTAATGCATCATAACGTGGGAAAGCCTACACCATCTTTTATGGTCGAAAGAAAGAGCAGAAACATAATTTCTAAATCTCACTTCATGAGAATATGGAGTCATGATTTGATTTTAGAAGAAATTACATCTGAATCATGATGAAAACCTAACTCATGACATGAAGGAGAAAGCTCACATCATGAAAACTAGGCCAACACAAATTGCAATTCTTCTTTAAATTCTTCTATGCATGTAAACTTCAATTGCCCTCTTAAGTCATTAAGACACATTTTAAGACCTATATTTGTCTATAACTCTATTTCCTCATCTCTCTTTGCACACGATTGCCACCCCACACTTACTAAAAATTGTGGTCTTCGGTTTTAAAACTCTAACTATCTTAGCTCCTTTTTTTTCTCTCTCGATATTCTAATAAATTTGCAAAAAGAACAACCGAGTGGTTGCAAAAAAAAAAAAAACACACCAACATTCGGTTACGTCATTTCAAAAATCCAAATAAAAATAAAAGCACACATTAAAACACACCAAAAATAGCCAAGATTAAAAACTAAAATAGAAACTCAAATAAATAGGATAAATAGGTTACTCGTCGTCTCCGTCTCTATACGCTACACTCGACCCTACCCCGAAGTCGCGTGATGCCCAAATCTCTTCCCAATATGGAATGTAGGGACCTTATGGTGGCATGTCGGTTTGGAGCTCAATCTGTAAATGTGTATAAATTCCATTGATGGGTCAGCTTTGGTAATATATAGCACCTAGAATGTTATCCAAATAGTACTGACCCGATTTTGGAAAGGGTTGGTTGGTACACTTCCAACTGGTACGTCCTGAAATTGTTGTTGTGGCTAACCCCACTCTTTTCTACCCCTCACATTTCGGCATCCAAGTGGCCTCAACTTCTCTTCTGGTTGCTCAAGTGGCTCCACCTCATCATCGGTCGATATCCCCTAATGTGTCCCCATGTTTACTACAAAAATCACCGACTCCAAATAACTAAATGTAAGATTGTTTCCCTTGATGCATGTCAAAGTACGAATCACCCTTAGAATGTACACACCATATGATTTTTCCAACTGGGTGACAAAGTGACCACCCGGTATTAGGCTCCCAGCTCTCGAGTTGACTGCTTTACTCCCCAATCATTATGCAAGAAAATAAGGGATATTGCAGCAAACTTCTGGCATGAGAATACTCTCTTTGTCTCCATGTTTTTTATGGTTGATAGAAAATTTCATGAGGTGGTGAATGAAGCAATGGATGGGAGACCGAATTTGTCTAAGATAACCCCGAATGAAATTCTCCATTAGCAATTATTGACCAAAATCCATACCCATTTACCCCGATAGAATCCTCAGGTGCAACTTCCCTAAAAATGTATCAAAATAGGAGACATCAGTAAGTGTTGCTCATATAACCCCATTCTCCAAGATAATTTGGCCAAGCTACACTCTCGATATTCACTGTGACATCCCGTAATTTAGGTCTAAAACTGTATACGTGTGTGTGTTTAAATACATATTTATACAAGTAATAATGATTATAACTTAAAACTTATACATGGACTTATGATCACTACATTGAAACGTACCTCTTTATTAAAGCGAGTGCATTACACTTTTACGAATTTACCAAACATACTTGGCTTTTATAAACTTTATGAAAATCATTATGCCTAGTGACTTATCCACGTATAAGTTAGGGATGAGAGCTATTCACATACCTTAGTTAAGGGCTTTCTAGTTAGAGACTATTCATTAACTAAGTCTAAAACTTAGCATACCCACATTACTGTAACCGTTAATCTTTAGAGCGAGATGCGTGTGTATAGATCTATACAAGGTTGACATCTCCACATGCAGTTACTAGCTACAACCTCGACTGATCAATACAAGCGGGTGAGAATTATCTATAACTGTTACTATATATGACGTACAATGAAGCTTTGTAGGGGGATACATTCAGTTATATATCTCGGTTATACGACTCACTATAAACATTAACTATAATATCTATCATTACAAACCATGGGCTTGGTTTCTCTCAATGCAGTTTTAAGTATGGATTTACTTATGCAAAGACACCTTTTGGTTTTCAAAGTTTATTCAAATACTCTTTACAAACAGAATTTTAAATATGGTTTTACTTACAAAGAAAATACTTTTTGAACATTTTTAAAAGTATCATTACTTCTGTTAGTAGAAAACGTGTAACTCTCACCAACCTTGTGTTGACTCTCAAAACTACATGTATTCTTAGGAAATCAGTAATCAAGCATTTCAGATGATGGAATGGTCATGGATTTCAGGAAATCTAGTTTACTAGTTTTTTAGTTTACCTATGATCCATGAACTAAGTCGCACAACCCATCATGTTCCACTGCCTCGGCCGGGGGTGTGACCGATTGATATGAGAGCTAAATTGGCTATAGAGAGCTCGTATCCTAAAAAAAGGAATAAAAACATAGCAACAAGATCCTAATAACAGTATTATTATTAATTATTCAAATTGTTGACTGTTTACGGGAATGGTAATTTGAAGGGCCACTTGGGTTGGTGGATTCCAAAACATATATATGCTAAAATGATTCTGCCCTCTTGTGCTTCTTGTCTGGACCTAATCTGTACTTGGTAGTCTTGGAATACAAAACAAAAACTAATAATACTACCAAACTCACCAACAATAATATAAAAGAGTTATATATATATATATATATATATATATATATATATATATATATATATATATATATATATATATATATTGTGAACCACGATGAGAACACTTAATAAAATTCTAACATACCTTCAACTAAAACTACAAACTCAACCCTTTAGGTCAATGTTGCGACTAAGGTTAGTACCATACATAAGCCATACTAAAAATAAACCTGGAACGCACGCCTATGTTATTTGTGGTCGGGCCGGTATGCAACCAACCTTGAGTAAGGAGTTTGAAAGACAACAATGTTTGATTATTGATATTGAAGGATGTTCTCAAGATTCGCTGCAAATACATAGTACCTTAGAATCCTTATACCAACTCCAAAATAACACATAAATTTAAAAATCATAAAAATACATAAAATATGCTATCCTAAATTTTCCTAGTTCGCCTAAATTCGAAGAAGAACAAACAACCAATAGCACTGCTACATACATAGCAGAGAAACCCATGGTTCCTAATAAATCATTTGGTAATATCTGACCTTCTCTCTCTATCATTTGATATCGGTAGGATTCTCGCTCTATCATTTGGAAATCCGCAGGATTTCAAAAATCGATCACTCTCTTTATAATTTGGACATCTAAAGATTTCAGGAACAAATTATACTAATATACAACTGATACACACTTGTTTATGACTACATAGTATAAAATGACCTAACGTGTCCGTATAAACATATTAGGATGATTCCTCCACGAAAAACTTCATGAGTTTTTCCACCACTAACTCCCTGAGTCACTCCACGAGCTGCACCACCGGTAACCCAAACTTCAGGACAAACTCCAAATTCTAGAGCAAATCCAGTCAAAACGTTACCAATTATCAGTGCCTCAAACCCACCATTTCAAATAGATCCCACTCTAATGAAGACCTTACTTGCCCAAGGGATTGCTACAACCTTAGTTGCATATGAGGCTGCTCGAAATGAAACTACCAGGAACAGTATAAATGGTGGTGACATTCCATTTATTAACCAAAAAAATTTCAGTGCTTGTTCATACAAGGATTTCGTGGGCACAAACCCTGATCCTTATTCGGCATGGAAGGCGCTGTTGGTCTATCCCACTAGATAGAGAAAATGGAGGTAGTGTTTTGCATCAACTCTTACACCGAGGACTTCCACTGATGGATTCTACCCCAACTTGTTGGAATAATCATTTCAAGTCCATAGGGATCGATGTAGCTTATGCCATGGGCTGGGAAACCTTAAATCAAATGATGATAGAGAAGTATTGTCTTTGACAAGAAGACCATACTCTAGAGCAGGAGCTTTGGAACCTTACCATGAAAGGATCAGAGGTGAATGCTTACACCTCCCGATTCAATGACTTTGCAAACCTTTGCTTGGTGGTGGTGAATCCAGAATACAAAAAGTCTACAAGGTACATCTGGGGATTATCTTCACTAGTTCAAGGTCAAGTCACTGCATCCAGACCCACTACCTTTGATAGTGCTAAGTAATTAGCCTATCAATTGATTGAATAGTGTATCCTTTAAGGAAAAGAACCAGAATGGGAGTACGAAATGGAAGTTCCATGGAAGGTCAAGAGGAAACTCCAAGTATCAAAAACCTATGCCAGCACCTGTGAGTGTTTATTCCGCTATCACAAACAACCCCACTCCATCAAAGCCCTACTCTGGGAATTTATCCTACTGTACCAAATGCAATTTCCATCATGTCGGAAATTATATGAGCTGGTACAACTGTAACTTGATAGGTTACAACTCTAAGTTCTTTAGAAAGACCTCACATAATGCAAACATAACCCATGTTTCAGGGGGAAGTCGTAACTTCTTCAAATGCAATCATCCAAGGAATTTTAAGAAAGACTTATGAATCGACAAAATACTGGGTGTAACACCATTTGCAAGATCTCCTTATCGCCTGGATCCATCGGAAATGCAAGAGATCTCAAGTCAACTCTAGGAACTTCTTGAGAAAGGCTTTATCCAACCAAGCTTCTCTCCATGGGGAGATCCAATATTGTTTGTCAAAAAGAAGGATGGATCGTTCAAGATGTGCATTGACTATCGTGAGTTGAACAAACTCACCATCAAGAATCGATATCCACTCCCAAGGATCAATGATCTATTCGTATCGATAAAAGGATCCGACTACTACTCAAAAATCGATCTAAGATCTGGCTATTATGAACTCAGAGTTCAAGAAGTCGACATTCCAAAGACGACATTCAGAACTCGATACAATCACTATGAGTTTCTAGTTTTGCCATTCAAACTGACTAACACACCAACTGTATTCATGGACCTGATGAGTCGGGTGTGTAAACCCTATTTGGATAAATTCTTGATCGTATTCATCGATGACATATTGATTTATTCCCGAACCAAGGAAGAACATGGCCAACATTTGCAATTAATTTTGGAGCTGTTAAGAAATGTGAAATTTTATGCAAAGTTCTCTAAATGAGAGTTATAGATTAATGAAGTGCATTTACTTGGCCATGTGGTCAGCGGTAAAGGGATTCATGTCGATCCCGTGAAGATAAAAGTAGTTAGGGATTGGAAAGCACCAACAACGCCAACCGAAGTACACCAATTCCTAGAGCATGTGGGCAATTACAGGAGATTCATTGAAAACTTCTCCAAAATAGCCAAGCCTTTCACCAATCTAACCCAAAAAGACATAAAGTTCGATTGGGGAGACAATCAAGAGTCTGCCTTCTAGAAATTGAAACAATTGTTGTGCAGTGCACCTATTTTGTCTCTTCTAGAGGGAACAAAAGACTTCGTAGTTTTTTGCAACGCTTCTCACCAAGGGTTGGGATGCGTACTGATGCAAAGGAATAAAGTCATTGCGTATGCATCTAGACAACTTAAGCCGAACGAGACCAAATACACTACCTATGACTAAGAATTGGTAGTTGTTGTGTTTTCCTTAAAGATTTGGATGCACTGCTTATACATAACGAAGTGTGTTGTGTTCACCGGCCACAAAAGCCTTCAACACATCCTCGACTAGAAGGAGCTCAACATGAGTCAACGAAGGTGGGGTTGAATTGCTAAATGATTATGAATGCAAAATTTGTTATCATCCTGGTAAAGCAAATGTTGTAGTAGACGATTTAAGCAGGAAAGAACAAGTAAAACCACTTTGTGTAAAGGCTTTAAACCTAACCATACACTCTAATCTCACCACCCAAATTCGTGATGCTCAGTTGGAAGCGCTCAAACCTGAGAATATTGTAGAAATAAACTTGCGAGGAATGGACAAACAGTCCGTCGTCAAGGAAGATGGAACATGTTAAGTATTTTAGTGTTGCGTCTTGGGCTTTTGAGTTTTGTACTCGGATTGGGCTTATCCATCCGTATCTATCTAGATTAGTTTCATTGTTATCTAGATAAGTTGTTAGGGTTATAAAAGATATATGCATGCATGTATGCGTATAAGTAAGGATAGTCTATTACGTTGATTCTTGTAACCCTAAACACCTTTACAGATTGAAGTTCTTTATCGAGCTCTTCTGGGGTGTTATTGCATTAATCATTCGACATATTCAGTGCAATACTTGTATTCTTTAATACGTTCTTATTTAATATCTTGCTTAGAATCATACGATCCTGAAAGAACATTTTTCTAACAATTGGTATCAGAGTAAGAGACTATGTAATCAATACACATTACTTCTGTATTCGAAATCCTTTAAGGTTTCCGCTTTTATCGAAGCCGTCGTCTTTTTAACGACGACTACTCTGTTTTTGATAAAACCCTAATCTCAAGTTTACAGGTTAGATTCTAGCAGCTCACCATGTCTCACGATGATACACATACAAACCCGATTAACATCTCAAACAACATCGGATCAACAACCAGAGTACCCATACTCTACACTCAAGACTACGAAGTATGGGCTCATCACTTTGAAGATTACGTGGTTGGATCTGAAGACAATGGCTATCTCATCTGGGAAGCTATCACTCTTGGACCGTTTGTTCATTCAGAGACAAACACGATTGTTAAGACGCAGAAGGATTACAACAAGTTGGTGACAGATGCTCAGAAGATGCCCCAAGATGAGAAGAACAAGATCTTGTGTAACGTTAAAGCCATGCGAATGATAAGATTCGCCCTGAAATCTGACACCTTTCGGCTTGTAGGTTCATGCACAACTGCTAAAGAGATCTGGGATAGGTTGAAGGAACTTTACTCAACTGATGAAGATCTGGAACACTCCATTCAAACTCTGTTGCTGTCAGAATTTGGAGTTTTCAAACAGAAACCTGAAGAAAAGCTCATACAGACTTTTGATCGGTTCAATCATCTCTTAAGTAAGATGATCAAGCATGGGATAGAAAGGAAGTTGATCGAGTAGAAAGTTACATTCATGAACGGGCTAAGACCAGAATGGATGGCTGTGGTTTCCACTGTGAAGGCGCATGAACAGTTCAAATCCTACTCACTGGCGAAAATAGTTGGGATACTGAAGTCCCATGAAAGTGTTGTAACTAAGGAAGCGAAAGTCGTCTCTGGTGTGGGATCGCTGGCTCTTGTCTCTAAAGGAAAAAGTACAGTTGAGGAAGAAGAAGAATCAGACATATCAGAGTGTGTCCTTACAAGTGAGGAGTATGCTTTAATGATCTCAAATCCAAAGAAGTTCGCAAGAAGAAAATTTCCCACCAACAAGAACCGAAATTGGCAGGGAAGTTACAGTTCTGAGAAAATGTAGGATGAACCAAAAGTCTCTTCACTGAAGGTTGAAGAAAAAAAGGAGAACAAGCTTGCAGGAGACTCTGGATACGACTGCAACTATTGTCACGACAAGAACCATTTTTCCAAAGATTGCATGTTGAGAAAGATAGCTGAGAAAAGAGAGGGTGAAGATGACGAAGTGTATTATATGCGCAAATTAGAAGAATTCAAGAAGAAAAAGGCGCCCAACAGCTCAATGAATGCATTAATTGTACAAGAGAATACAGGGGAAGATGATTTCGGTGGTGTAGAAGTCTGGTCAACTGACTCTGAAGACGAAGAGGTTAGAAGACCCACTCATGGAAAGGCGTTTGCGGCAAAGAATGAAGGTTCTAGTGGAAAGTGCTTTATCGTCACCTATGGTCCATCAACCGAAAGTGCAGATACGGAACCGAACCTGACAGATAACAAGTGTTTTGTAGCCAAGCCGGTGAGTGAGAAGATCAACGACTGCGATCGATTGATCAAAATGGTACATTCTACCCTTGAGTCTCTTAAAATTCCCAAAACTGAATATCTAGAAGAATTAAATGAATTAAACTTTAAATTTTCCAACCTAAGTAGTAGCCTCATGCAAACCCGCTTAGCAAACTCTAACCTAACTGACCAACTTGGCTGGGTGTCTTCAAAAAGTGAGGAAAGGAGGATCTGGATTGAGCAGAAGGAAGCAGAGTTAGTTAGGGCTAAGGATGAAAGTATTTATTTGCAAAGAGACAATTTAAAATTGTTAAAACAAAGAAATGTTTTCTGTTTAATTGCTAAGCGTCTTTATATTAATATTGCTCAATTACATCTAAATTGTGAGATTGGAAAGAAAATACATAAAATGATTTTACCCTTTCTTGAATTTAAGGAAGATGATGTTATAGCAGAGTGTGAATCAGAAGTATCCTCTGAAGAAACATCCATGTCGTATAGGCTAGGTTTGGATAAGATAGAAACTTTCATCGACTCTAAGGAACATAAAAGTATGTTAAAAGATATCTTAGATGAAAATGATAGGTTAAAGATTAAAACTGAAATTATACAAACATTCGATGAGTCAAATGCCAATATTGTTAAAGATAATAAAATAAACTTAGATAATTTGTCTGAATTTGATGCGAAGAGTGAAATGAGTGAAATCTCAGTAGAGGATGTAGTTGATTGTTCTAAGTTTGTGAAAAATGAAACCAAGAACGAGAAACCTCTTATTTCAGAAAACTCGGTTGAGTTTGCTCGTCTGTCAAAAGAACAGAAACCGAAACTCAAGGAAAAAGCCTTGGTCTATCAAAAGGTCCATACCGTGCCAAATCAGGTTTATGCTGTGATTGGAGTCACTCAAAGACAAATAGCAGAATTAAGGATAATGGTTGACGAGGATAACGCTGAAGGATGCGAAGACTATTTCTGGTCTGCTCCCATTGATAATGCACATGAGACTGTGGGACTGTCTGAGAAAACCACGTGGAGAGTCAAAGGAAGATACATACCAGAACCCATCAATAAACCTTCCAGTTTCGATATTCCCAGCACAAGCGGAACTAAAGATGTTCCTGAGGAACCATTGGATGAACCTGGTGTTCCAATCAAGAGGGAAGAACCGAAAGGTCTACTCAAGAGACAGGAAGCACCGAAAGTTCAAACTAAGGAGAGTATAGAGGAAGGTAAGACAACTGCAACTCAGAAGGAGAAACCACAGACCAGCTTCAATGTTCACAAATCTCAGAAGGAGCTAGTCGAACAGAAAAGACTCAGAAATCAAAGATATGCCTCGAATTTGAATGAACGGGAAAGGCATTGGAATTCTCAAAATCCTAACTATAAGCCTCCTAGAAAAGAAACCATGGACAAGGGAAAGGAACAGATGAAGGAAAATTTAAGCCCAAATTCATTTTATTCCAAGTCTCAAAACCAAAAGTCAAGTCTCGGTGCAGAACATACTTTCGGTCCCAAAACCAGATTCGGTCCTCGACCTAGTTTCGGTCCTAAAACCAGATTCGATCCTCGACCTAGTTTCGGTCCTAATTCTGGTTATGGATCCTCCAAGTCTCAAGATGAAACAAATTCTTTAAAGGACATCAAAAGAAAAGGAAAGCTGGAATCAGACTCCGAGAAGGAAAATAAGAGATCTTCCACTAAACCTAGGAATCAAACGAAAAACACTAAACCATCTAAAGCAACACCAAAAGATAAACTAAAATTTAAAGAAGATAAAACAAAAATCAAGGTGTTTACCATCAAAAGAAAAGATCAAACCACTCTTGTTAAACGAACTTATTTAGTTGATGCTTCTATAGTCATTCCTTTCTTTGTGAAAAACTCACCAGGACCCAAGAAACTTTGGGTTCCTAAATCTGCTTGAATTTGCAGGTAATCAGTGACGAGCAATTTGACGATGAATGGTATATAGACAGTGGCTTCTTGCGTCACATGACAGGGAGAAAGGAGGAGCTAAGGGAGTTTCGGTCTCTAAAAGATGGTGGATCTATGAAGTTTGGAAACAATTCCTATGGCACAATCAAAGGATATGGGATGATAACTAATGGAGTCTTCTCTATCAGAAAGGTGGCTTATGTAGAGGGATTGCAGCACAACCTCATCAGTGTATCACAATTAGTTATGGGCACAGGGTTGAAGGTATCATTCGATGATGAGGGGTCTAAGATATTTGAAAAACAAACCAAGAAGGTTCTGCTGAAATCTGCACGAAAAGGAGAAATGTATCCTCTGAATCTTAATCCAATTCGGGGGACACCAGCTATCTGTCTGTTGTCAAAGGCAAACACCGATGAAAGCTGGTTATGGCATCGACGTCTATCTCACCTAAACTTCAAAGATATCAACAAATTAGTGATTGGTGATCATGTTCGAGGTCTTCCTCTTCTTAAGTTCGATAAGGAGCATTTATGTGCAGCATGTGAGATGGGTAAGCAGAGCAGAAAAAGCCATCCTACACGCATCAATACTAAAATAGTGGAAGCACTTGAGCTATTACACATTGATTTGTGTGGACCTTCTGCTATAGAAAGTATCGGTGGAAGTAAGTACATTCTGGTTATCGTAGATGATTTTTCACGCTTCACTTGGGTTTTCTTTCTTAAACAGAAATCAAATGCAACTCCCAAGCTGAAGATGTTCATAAAGCAAGTGGAAGTCCAATTAAAGAAGACAGTAAGAAATATCAGAAGTGACAACAGGCCGGAATTCAAGAACAAGGATTTTGAAGACTTTCTGGCTGATAAAGGGATCACTCACAATTTTTCGGCCCCTTATACACCACAGCAGAGTAGGATTGTTGAAAGACGAAACCGCTCGTTGTGTGAAGCAGCCATAACCATGCTCAGTTACGCTTCTCTACCTTTATACTTTTGGGCTGATGCCATTGCTGCTGCTTGCTATACTCAGAATCGGTCCTTGATCAACAAGACATTCTCAATAACTCCATATGAGATCTTAAACAATCGGAAACCAAACGTCAAGTTTTTCCATATTTTCGGTTCAAGGTGCTTTATCTTTAATTCTAAAGAGAACCGAAATAAGTTTGATGTTAAAGCTGATGAGGGCATATTTATGGGTTACTCTCTATCATCAAAAGCATACCGGGTGTTGAACAAGCGTTATAAAAGAATAGAAGAGACTTATTATGTCACCTTTGATGACAATTATATGAAGAAGGTCCAGAGGACAGAAAGTGCTTCAGAAGACATATTCCCAGAATCTGGACAAGTCTCGGTTCCAATATCCAACCTGTTTGAGGAATACATTCGGTTATTCGATGAACCAGAAAAAGAAATTAATTCAGAGGCAACAGCAGTAGAAAGCAAACTCGATAATCTAAAGAAGGTCATAGACGAAGCTGCTAAAACGATGGAAATGAACCACCAACTCCTACGTCATCAACCAACTCTTCAAACAAAGATTCATCATTCCAGGGAGAGAGCTCTACCACTTCAAAAATATCCAAAGTTCCTGTTGAGGGGGAGAATCTAAGTTCATCCCCAAAATCTAAAAGTTCAGATGATAAAGAAACAACTGATCCAAAACTAACAGGTGAAATTCCAATCGAGAGGGAGATACCCACTGCAGACTCTGCTGAAGACAAAGGTTTCACTTCGCCAGTCGAGGGGGAGAAGGAGAAAGCAAGTGATAGTTCTACTGACGAAGGTGAAGGTGATCAGTCAGATGTTGAAATTGAAGTAGAAGCGGAATTGAATCTAGAATATGATCCAAGCTATCCTCCATTAGTTAAATGGACAAAGGACCATCTCAAAGAGAAAATTATTGGTGAAACTTCGGAAAGTGTTCTAACTAGATCTCAACTGAAGGCGAAACAAATTGCATTATTCTCTAAAGTGGAATTTTGTATGTTTAATTCATTTATCTCCAAAATAGAGCCGAAAACTATAAATGCTGCTCTTGATCATTCTGATTGGGTTCAAGCAATGCAGGATGAGCTTCATGAGTTTGAACGCAACAGAGTTTGGAGGTTAATTCCCACACCAAAAGATGCCTCTGTTGTTGGTCTGAAATAGGTATTTAGAAACAAGCTGGACAAAGAAGGGAATGTCATTCGTAACAAGGCTCGGTTGGCTGTAAAAGGCTATTGTCAAGAAGAGGGGATAGATTATGAAGAAACTTTTGATCCAGTGGCAAGGTTAGATTCTGTTCGAATTTTTCTTGCATATGCTGCTCACAAGAACTTCGAAGTTTTCCAAATGGATGTCAAATGTGCATTCTTGAATGGAGAATTAGAAGAAACCGTCTATGTTGAGCAACCGCCTGGCTTTGTGAATGAAAAATACCCGGATCACTGCTATGTGCTGGATAAAGCTGTCTATGGGCTAAAGCAAGCACCGAGAGCCTGGTATGAAACGCTTACTCGTTTCTTAAAGTTGTCAAAATTTAAACAAGGTTCGGTTGACCCAACCTTCTTTCGTAAGAAGGAAGGCGAGAATTTGATGATTGTTCAGATTTATGTTGATGATATCATCTTCGGCTCCACGAATCCTAGCTTAACAGCTGAATTTAGGAAGTTGATGGAAACTAAATTTGAAATGAGAACAATGGGTCCAATTAATTTTTTCCTTGGTTTGAATAGTATACAGGGACCAGAAGGTATCTTTATAAACCAGGAAGCATACAACAAAAATTTACTGACTAAATTTGGAATGAAGGGTGATTCAAAAGTGAAGGTTCCTATGGCATTCGACACTAAGCTAACTCCATCCCTGGAGAAACCTGCTGTGCACATAACCCTTTATCGACAAATGATAGGATCCCTTATGTATCTAACAGCTAGTAGACCAGATATCATGTTTTCTGTTTGTTACTATGCCAGGTTTCAAGCCAATCCAAGAGAACCCCACATGCTTGCTGTGAAGAACATTTTTCGATATCTGAAGAAAACTTCATCTCTCGGTCTCTGGTATCCCGCAAGATCTGGATTCTTCATTCAAGCCTTTTCTGATGCTGATCTAGGAGGATGTGGACTGGAAAGAAAAAAATACTACAGGAGGATGTCAATTCCTTGACGGAAAACTTGTCAGTTGGCAATCTAAGAAACAAACCTGTGTTTCCTTATCCACAACAGAAGCAGAATACATTGTTGCCGCATCTTGTACCTCTCAAGTTGTTTGGATTCAAAGTCAATTAAGAGATTATGGGCTTAGTATGAAAAAGTTCCCTCTCTATTGTGACTCAGAAAGTGCAATTAGGATTTGTCATAATCCGGTGCAACATTCGAAAACCAAGCACATTGCAATTAGGTATCATTTCATCAAGGATCATGTAGAAGACGGGAACGTAGAAGTACATTTTGTTCGTTTTGCTGATCAACTGGCTGACATCTTTACTAAAGCCTTGCCAGAAGCAACCTTTAACAAAATCTTACAAGGCTTAGGCATGATGGAAGGAGAGTCGGTAACGAATCCTTAAATCTCTCATTAAAAGTTAGACAACCGAAATAGACAGACCGCTCGGTTTATCTCTGCTCCAGATTTTTAGGGAACCGAAATGGACAGACCGCTCTGTCTATCTCGGCTCCGTAATTCTCAGGAACAGAAATAAACCGAATGATCAATCTATTTTGATTCACTCATTAAAAGATAAGGTTTCGGTTGTATATTATGTACATATTTTATCTTTCTGTTTTTATTCTTTTTCAGAAAATTCCAAAAATCCAAAAATATTTTATCTTTATGTTTTTATTCTTTTTCAGAAAATTCCAAAAACCCAAAAATATTTTATTTGTTTCATCTGCTTGTTTGTTTTGTTTGATGTCTTTCTTTAATAGGCAAACACAAGTATAACAGACTATGGATCTAAGGCAGGTATGTTTCAAATTTAACACAACCTAGTTAAGAGTCCCTAGAAGCATGCTGCTGCATGTTGTCTTAAGCCTCTACGATCTTGAGGATCGATACCCATCGTTTCATCCAAATCAGGCTATTTTTCATCACTCGGTCTAGAGCTACCTTACTCTTCTCATATGAGTTAAGAGTTATTCTGCTCTGTCATGATTATCTAGCAGAAGGTACATTCGGTTCTTAAGCCACCTCCTTATATTCTCCATCTACTTTCGGTTCACTAACGTAACCCTTGAGACTCTCGGTCTTTACCACTGAGGTTTATCGTTACACAACATCTGTGTTTATGATCTTGGATACGTTTACCATGTGCTAAGTGAAACCCAAAATCCAACACCAAAAATGAATTGACGGTGAGTGATATACTCAAGAATTTACTAGTTAACTAAGGAAATCTCTTTTTATTTTTTTTGCGTGATCTTTTATGAAATTGTCTACAGCCAAGACATTTCTTCCCAAAGAGATCCAGTTTGTTTCTTTTTTGAGATTTCTGCTTCCTATACGTCATTAACATAATATATCCCACCTACCTGTTCAACAGATCACATTGGTCTCACAGGTACCTCTACCAACAATCGGTTTTATGTTAAAGCTCGATGTGAGGTTGGAGGAAAGCTACCCTATGATTAAAATAAGCCTTTCAATGTTTATTAACAAACAGTTGATCGTATTTTTCGGGAAACCACACAAGCACTTCAAGTCTCTCTTGACTTTGAAGGAAGTGATTCTTGCCCGGAATCCTCTGCTTTCGGTCTTATAATAAGACATCACTCACATCCCATACACTCTTGATTTATTTCTTTATCTTTCACACTCTTATGCACGAAAATTTATATTTTCCAACATTCTTATTGCTTTTTGGTATGAGTTTTGGTTATCTATTGTAACCAAACACGGGGTTATTTGGAATTTCAAACGTTAAGTGAAGATAAGATTTAGGTGCGTGATTTTAATCCGTTTCAAAATTCACGCGTGCTGATGCATTCTTGGGATTAACCACACTGTCACATCGCGCTTTTTCAGGCGATGCTTTAGCAACCTCATCATCACGACTTTCTCTCTCCAGGCAATAATATAAATAGGGATGAATGTTTTATTTGTCTCTTACCAGTCTCGAGTTCTCTCAATCCTAAAAGTTCACACTGCTCATCTTCTTCTTCGCTCAACAATGGCGACTTCTTCTTCTGCACACGATCATACTGCAACATCATCTTTGCTCACAATCAAACCCAACTAAAATATGATTATCGAACTGACTCCGTTCGTATATGACTCATATATGTTGTATCTTGTGGAGTGTCTCAAGTATTCCCCCTGGTTTTTGCCCTAACCCAGGTTGAAGCTGTTCCAATGTCGCTGTTGTCACAAGTCTATTCCTCGGCGACTTACGACAAAAACAAAGACCGTATCTACTTCACCATTCACGACAAGAAGTCCTTCATCTCAAAGGCGAAGTTCTGTTCAATTTTGGGTCTTGCAGTTGATTCTTCGATCATCTCGCCTGATTTTATCACTACAGCGCAATTATTCACCATGATGTATGAAATGGGGTACACGGATGTGCTCACAACAATCACAAAAGTGAAGAAATCTTGTTTGCCATCGCAATGGAATGGGTTGCTGACACTGCTAATTAAAGGTTTGGCAAAACGGTGTGGTGGTTCAGATACTACAAGCAAGGGTTTTCTCACCATTCTTTATGGTTTATACAACGGGATCAACCTTGATTATGGCTCCATAATCTGGTCCCAAGTGGTGCAGAGTTTAAATACCACGACTCGTCATTCTGAGATTTCATGTGGTCGCTTCTGGACCTTAATTACAAGGAAGGATATCGATTCTTTGGAGATTCTAGTTATGAAGGATGCTCTTCTTGCTACTATTGCCACATTCTATACGAAGAAGATTATTATATCTGACCCACGTAAGTTTCATCACTATGGACTGATTCCTGAAACAATGTACAGGTGTGTTTCGGCACAAAGCAATGTTATGGCAGATTATGGGAAACTATCTCCCATTGGTCCAAGAGTTTTGTCTACAGAACAACAAGCTGCATTGGATGCTTTGGAGCAGCCGGCTAACAAGGGAAAACGAGTAACAAAGAAAGAGAAAGAAGATGCTAAGGAGGGTAAGCCAAAGTCTTCCAAACGAAAGTCTGGTGAAGGAGAATCTTCTCAATCGAAACCGAAAAAGATAAAGAAGATGGCCAACAGACCCAAGGTTAACTCTCCTCCAGGACCAGATCCTGTTGATGATCAAGATGAAGAAGAGGAGAATTCTCATGTCTCACCCCGAGAGCCCACTCCTCCAAGATCTCCAACTCCACCAGAATCTCCCAAACAGGTCCTCATTCCAACCCCACCCCCATCTCCGAAAACTATCAAAGTTCCAACTCCACCTCCATCACCGAAACAGAAAGCTCTACTTTCTGCTCCTACTGATATTACACCCATTCTTACAGAAACAACATCTTTACCCACCTCATCCCTAATTACCTCTGTTTTTGTCTCTACTATACCCTTATCCACTCCTCTTATAACCGAATCAATAACCACTACCATTCCCAACATCACAGTGGAAGTCAATGTATCTGATACAGGGGCTACCTCTGTGACTGATACTCTGGTTATAAACATACCACCATCCCCAACCCCATCCTCTGCTTCTGGTGCTACTCTTGGAGGAGATTATGAGGATTATGATTCTCTTTATTACAGTCCTTATCGAATTCCAACTGAAAATGATGCTGATGCTCCTGTCACAAGTCAACATATACAGGACATTCATGACAAGTTAGATCGACTGCTTGCTGATAGTAAAGCTTATGGTAGTGTTGTTTTAAAAGCTTTCTTGGAGACTGCTATTAAGCAATATACAGATGCGATTGGTAGATCGACAGAAGCAGTTAATAAGTCCGCATCTTCCTGTGCGAAGGCTACAAAAGAAGTTTCTGAGGTTGTTCACACAACTCAGATTTTTCTTGATTCTCTGAAATCTCATGCTGCACTAATACAGCCAAATACCAATCTTCGGTGGACTCCTTCTCTTAAATCCTTCAAGATGAAACCACCAAGTTTGAAGCCCTTCGTAATGAACTTAAAACAGAATCAACATCTTTTCTCCAATCCGTGGATTCTCGTTTTGTTACTCTTGCTGCTGAAAGTACGTTGAAGGAGGACTTGATCAAACACCAAGCCACTATCGATATACAAAAAGTTCAGCTGGCTCAGGCAGAAAAGGAAATTTCTCTGTTAAAGACTCAAAGGGCTGTGTATCAAAGTTGTGCTGGTGATGTCAAAGCTATGTTGACAACTCTACTTGAAGCTCATGATCCCTTCTTAACTTTAAGCATCCGGAAGCATCTTCAGTCCAAACTTCTTCCTACTATTGCAATTCTGAGTGAGATGAAGGGTGTTTCGGAGAAAGTTGTTCTTCCAAAACAAGGGGGAGAGGAGAGTGCACATCTGAAATCCAAGACAAAATCGAAGGTTAATTCAGCTTTGGTGTCTGGAAAGCGAGTTCAAATTAAAAGTGGTAGTGATACTGAGGAGACTATTGCTGAAGCTCTTCAAAGAAAGAAAAGGGACAGAGAGCTCGATGAAACGATGAAAGTGGCCAGAGAGGCAGAAGAGAAAGAAAGGAGGAATAAGGAAAAAGAGGATGCCTTGCAATGCAAAAAGACTCTGTTTCCAGAATGGGATAGCGATACACTTATCAATCAGGCGATTGAGTTTCCTTCTGTCTATTGGTTGGAACCAGTTGCTTCGTTTGAATGTGATAACTCCAGAGACTCGCAGTTCGACATGCCTATTACAAGAAAAGCATTTACTTTTCATTGCTTTGATGTTACTGCTGAGGTTCCACATCCAAATTTGAAGGTTGACAGAGAATTGATCGATTTCTATTTAAAGAATGGTCAACCGCAGTACTTGACTTGGAGTGCACAGAAGATTACTAAAGTCAAGGTACTGAAAACTTCACCTGCTGGGAGATTTGTGAATGTAAATTTCAAGATCAACCGTGGTTCAGCAAACACGGAACATTTCATCTCTCTAGCAGATCTTCCAAACCTTAATCCGCATGACTGGATTCTTCTATACAACATTCTGCTCTCAAATTTTAATGAGTATGAGCCGATTCTTAAACAGCTGAAAAGAATGTTGGCCTCCTATGTCCATGAGCTTGCAACTATGGATCAGGAGATAACTAAGGTGATGAATAAGAAGCCATCTGTGAAGCCAACGTCTAAACCTGGTGATGTGAACAAAATGAAGTTGGGGAAGATAGATTCTACAAATTTGACAGCTATGTTCACAAAGGGTGAGAGGCACAAGTTTCTGTTTGCTTTGGTTGACAAGCATCTATTTTCAACAGACTGTCTGGAGCATATCATCAATATTATACATCGATGCAAGCAAAATTCAGCAGCTGATAAGAAGAACTTCACTGATATGCTTCGGTGGTATATTACATTTCGACATCATGTTTTGGCCATTATACTGAGAATATTTGAAACAGTGAAGAAGTTCTCTGTTGTGAAAAGAGAATGAAGTTTCTGCTCCAAGGACGCAAAGGGGGAGACTGTTAAGTATTTTAGTGTTGCATCTTGGGCTTTTGAGTTTTGTACTCGGATTGGGCTTATCCATCCGTATCTATCTAGATTAGTTTCATTATTATCTAGATAAGTTGTTAGGGTTATAATATATATATGCATGCATGTATGCATATAAGTAAGGATAGTCTATTACGTTGATTCTTGTAACCCTAAACACCTCTACAGATTGAAGTTCTTTATCGAGCTCTTCTGGGGTGTTATTGCATTTATCATTCGACATATTTAGTGAAATACTTGTATTCTTTAATACGTTCTTATTTAATATCTTTCTTAGAATCATACGATCCTGAAAGAACATTGTTCTAACAGAACACAATATTTCCTTAATCGAATTTGGACCCCAAAGTTTGGTGAATTTAGGAATCTAGTCTTAAACGAAGCTCATAAGTCAAGATATTCGATACATCCCAGGTCAGATAAGATATATGTCAATCTTAAGAAGCTTTATTGGTTGCCTAACATGAAGGCATAGATTGCCACATATGTCAGTAAATGTTTGACTTGCTCCAAAGTCAAAGAGGAGTACCATAAGCTATCTAGTATACTACAACAACCATTAATCCCATAATGGAAGTGGGAACAAATAACCATGGACTTCATAACAAAGTTTCCAAAAACATCAAGCGGTTATGACACCATTTAGGTAGTGGTTGACCGTTTGACCAAGTCCACCTATTTCCTAGCCATCAAAGAAACTAAAAAGATGGATAAACTCACCAGGACCTATTTCAAGGAAATAGTCAGGCTAAATGGTGTGATAATATCTATTATCTCAGACCGATATAGCAAATTCACTTCCATATTTTGGCAGTCATTGCAGAGGTCCCTAGGAACCAAATTCGACAGGAGTATTGCAATCCATCCTCAAACGGATGGATAGAGTGAAAGAACAACACAAAATCTGGAATACATGATCCTTGCATGAGTGATAGACGTCGGTAATGCATGGGATACTCACTTACTGCCAGTTGAATTTTCATACACCAATAGTTATCTCTCCAGAATAAAGGCTACTCCTTTTGAGGCCTTGTACAGACGCAAATTCCATTCTCCGATATGTTGAGCAGAAGTTGGACATACTCAACTGGATAAAAATCATGCTAGAGATACCTTACTTACCATTCCTAATTCATTCATGAAACAACAAAAAAAATGTTCAGATATAGGAACGATTAAAGGCCGATCGTAGTTGTCAGAAAAGCTATGCTGATGTGAGATGCAAACCCCTAGAATTCAAAGTAGAGGACCGTGTCCTACTAAAGATCGTCCTGGAAGGGTGTTATTAGATTTGCAAAGTGATATAAACTAAATCCGCATTACAAGTGTCTCTATGATGGGAACCGCCTTATTCCTCTTGAAGGGATCTAGGTCAATTCTAAAATTCACTTCGTGAAGGAACCAATGGAGATCATGGATCAAGAAATCAAAAGCCTCAAACAAAGTCACTTACCTATAGTAAAAGTCTAATGGAACTCTCATAGAGGACCGAAGTTTACTTAGGAACACAAGGATTAGATGAAACAAAAGTATCCACAACTGTTCAGTGGTGCTCCCCCCCACTAATGGAGCAAAATAGTATAGTACAGAATAATTTTGGGACGAAATTCCCTTAACGGGGAGGTAATGTGACATCTCGAAATTTAGGTCTAAAACTATAAACGGTCAATTCACCATGAACCAATTCGTAATTTGACCTATTGAGCTTTAATGCATATTTTGAAAAATATATAATGTCATTACAACTATTATAAGATACCATATGGTATCTTACTTCCAATTGTGGGAAATTTCAAATGAATCAAACAGCTCAAACTACAACCCTAGTTAATACGTCTAAAAAATTGAAATTTCATATTAAGCAGTTGTGACTGAAGCAAATAATCTAGTCTAATAGTACATGCTCACATGTTTATGAAAATATAAATAACGTCGAAAATAGAGTTCTTATGCAAAAGATACGACCGTTATAAGAAACCAAACCAATGTAACACCGATTTTCTTTAAACTGCTAAAGCAATTTCTCTCCGTTGAGGCACTTGCACTCCTTAGATGGAACTGTTGAGAGCATTTTTGGACTTAGACTATGGTCTAATATTTAGTTCAATACTCGAAATATTTTTATTGAAAACATTTGCAAAAGTTGAAAAATCGGACGACTCTGGTCAATTAAATGTGATTTTATGGAGTTCTACAATTCAAAAAATTAATCTGTTGGGGTTTTGGAATCTTTAAACTCTACACTATCATATGACACTTTCGAAAAAACAAATATTAGACTCCAGGATTTTGGCACGCAAACTAGAAGGATGTTTTTGCTATAAGTGACACCACCATGGCCTACGATCCTTGCAAGAGGTGACCAAGATCAGCCAATGAACCCCTCCCCTCTTTTTCCCATGTTTGATACCCTACTCTTTCACCTTACCTCTTTGGAGTGCACAATTCCCTCTAAGTACAAGCATAGTTACCTTGATTGTTTGACTCAATTTCAAAGCATGGTTTATTTCAAGCTTAGAGACCTTGCTAGACACTATAAAAGAAGGCATTTGGCTCTCCATTTCAACACACCCTTCACCAGCGAAAATTCCCTCACTTCTCCTCCGTCCCTTTCTCTTATTCTCGACCCAAAACCCTCCATCGGAGGCACCCCTTCCATTGTAACAAATCACCTCCATTCCACCCCATCTCCCTGATGTTTTTTCGAACAAACACCACCCCAAACCCCTATCATCTGCTGCCCGTTCCCCCTCCTCCCCCTCATCGTTAAATTCCAGAAACAGTCAAGAAAGTGCTATCGGAGAAGCCCCCTCACTGCCACTATTCTATCGTCGCAACACCACCAACGACCATCACCTTGCTGTCATTTTCTCTGGTGTTCCATGTTCTAGGCTCGAGTTTATTGTTGTTTCCAGGAGTTTATTTCATTCTCAAAACAGTCTTGGTTTGTAGCATTACTAGTTCGTGTTTCTTGTAGTGCATCCCGAAACAAATCATCTTCTTATCTAAAACGAGTTCAACTTCAAAAGTAAGTGCTTACGACCCATTTTTATAGTTTATTTTATGTATTTCAGGGGACAGGGGGGATACATGTGCTCACATATTTCATTTATGCAGAAACTCTCAAAAACATACTATAAAATGCTATGATTTTAGGTGAAATGTTGTGCTCCATTCTAGACCTGTTTTTCCCACCTTAAATCCTATGGTTTGCAAAAATATTTTGTATGCAACTTGTTCAAATCGATACCTTTTCAGATACTACTCGCACACTGTTGGGCTGAAGTTCTGTTTTATGTTGCGTCTTTTGGGCTCGTAGATTAGCCTTGTATTCTCCGGTTTGGGCCTGTCCAACCGAGAGCCTTTTATGTATTGTATATAAGTTAATGCTTGCATGCATATTAGGTTAAGATTTAAGATTCAAGATTTAAGTTTTGCATTCTAGAGTTCTACGATATTGCTCTCTTGTAATCTTCCAATCCTTTACAGTTGATGTTCTTAATCGAGCTCTTCTAAGGATTTTATTTAATCATTCAACACGATTGATTCAAGCTGTTGTGTTCTTAATTTTGTTTTCTGGTTTGTTATTATTATTGCGTTCTTGCTGTTTATTTTTCTTATACTTGTTCAAGATCTAATCGATCTTCATAGATTAAAAGTTGTTTTAATCCCATCAATTGGTATCAGAGCGGGAGGCTGTGTAATCGATACACATCTTTTCTGTGAAAAAGATTTCCATTAGGGTTTTCCGCAATCATCGATATTTATTGAGCTGTCATCTTAATTGACGTATCTTAGTATTTATTGTTTTGCCCTAATCTGCTTTATTACAAGTCTGATCTTTGAACAGGTTATTACGATCATAATGGACGCGACGCAGTCAAACCCTATTAATATTTCCAACAGCATTGGTTCGACGACAAAGATTCCAATCTTATACACCCATGACTATGAAGTATGGGCACATCATTTTGAAGATTACGTGATTGGATCGGAGGACAATGGTTTTCTCATATGGGAAGCCATTATCAATGGACCGTTTTCTCATTCCGCCACATCCAGAATTATTAAGACGCAAAAAGAATACAATGATCTGCTTAAGGACGTGACGAATATTGCGCAAGATGAAAAAGACAAGTTCCAGTGCAATATTAAGGCACTAAGGTTAATCAGATTCGCCCTTCAGTCCGACACATTCAGACTGGTCAGCTCATGCACTACGGCGAAGGAAGTGTGGGATAGACTTCGCGAACTGTATTCCACAGACGAAGATCTTGAACATTCTATCCAAACCTTGCTTCTATCTGAGTTTGGAGAATTCAGGCAAGGGACCGAAGAAACTGTGACCCAGACGTTTGATCGCTTCAATCATCTTCTCAGCAAGATGATCAAACACGACATTGAAAGGAAGCTCATCGAACAAAAGGTTACTTTCTTGAACGGACTGCGATCTGAATGGAGAGCAGTTGTTTCCACCGTCAAAGCCCATGAACAGTTTAAATCGTACTCTTTGGCAAAACTGGTGGGTATTCTAAAGTCTCAAGAGAAGATTGTGGTTCAAGAGAAAAATGTTGTCTCTGGTCTTGGTTCGTTGGCCCTCCTATCTAAAAGTAAAGCCGTGATGGAGGATGAAGAGCTCAATTTAGAAGAATATGACCTCTCAACTGAGGATTATGCCATGATGGTATCCAATCCCAAGAGGTTCATAAAGAAGAGATTTCCCAACAACAAAAATCGAAACTGGCAGGGGAGTTACAGCTCTAAAAAGGAGAACAATGAACCGAAGGCTGAGGAGTCCAAGAAGGAACCGAAGGCAGATGGCGATTCTGGAGTAAGCTGTTTTTACTGTGGTGGCAAGAACCACTATGCTAAGGACTGTGTTCTTAAAAAGATGGCTGAAAAGGATGAAGGAAAGGATGAGGAAGCCGTGCTGCAGAAGAGATTGGATGAGTTGAGAAAGAAAAAGTCTACCGCTAACCCTTCTATTAATGCTCTTATTGTGCAGGGTTCGGTTAATGACGATGAGTTCGGTAGCACCGAAGTTTGGTCTACTGACTCAGAAGACGAAGAAGTGAGGAAGCCTACTCATGGAAAGGCTTATATGGCTAAGGAGGAAAGCAGTGGTGGAACATGCTTCATGGTGTCAAGTGCATCTCAAATGAGGGGATACAATACCGATGGAGGAAGCAATGGACCGAAGGTGCAGGAAGATATGTGCTTCACGGCCAAACCACTCAGCCAACAGTTCAATGAGCTTGATGAACTGATAAAGAAGGTACAATCTGTTTTTATTTCATCTAAAGTACCATCATCCTCATATGAGAAAGAACTAAAAAACGTTAACACAAGAATTTCTCATTTAGATAGTAGCTTAACTCAAACTCGAGTCACCAATTCTAACCTGACTGATCAATTAAGCAGGGTGGCGTCGAAGAGTGAGGAGCGGCGTATGTGGATTGAGTTAAAAGAGTCGGAATTAATTAAAGTCAAAGACGAAAACATTTATTTGCAGAGAGACAATTTGAAATTGTTAAAACAACGAAATGTTTTTTGTTTAATAGCTAAACGTTTATATTCCAATATTACTCAGCTTCACTTGGACTGTGAAATAGGCAAAAAGATCCACCGTATGATTTTACCATTCCTAGAATTTAAGGAGGATGAAATCGATACCGAAGCTTATAATTGTGAGAGTGTGATTTCGTCTGATGATGTCAACCCAACTTATCAGATTGGACTGGACAAAATTGATTCCTTCATTAAATCCAAAGACCATAAGGACATGCTCAAAAATCTTTTGGACGAAAATGACAGACTTAAACTGAGAACCGAAACCATACAAAAGTTTGACTCTCTAAATGCCAAAGTAAGCTCAGAAAATAAAATCGATGTTGAAAATGCATCTGAGCTTAACGAGGACGAAAACATGAGTGAAATTTCTGTAGAGGATACGGTTGACTACTCAGAATTTGTTAAAAGCGAAACTAAAAACCACAAAAATCTTATTTCTGAAAATTCAGTGGAATTCGCTAGATTGTCCCAACAAAAGTCCCCGAAATTAGTAGAAAAGGCTGTTGTGTATCAAAAGGTCAGAACCACTCCGAATCAGGTATACAAAGTGACTGGAGTAACCGAACATCAAACAGGTGAACTCACAGCTATTGTTAACGAAGACAATGCTGATGGCTGTGATGAGTTCTTCTGGGAAGCTCCTATTGACAATGGAAACGAAACCGTTGGCCTATCTGAAAGAACCTCTTGGATGAAGAAAGGGAGATACATACCTGAACCCTTGAACAAGCCTGATAATTTCAGTGAACCAAGCACAAGTGGTACAAAAGATACTCCTCAAGAGGTTGATCGTTCAGCAAAAGAAGATATTCCTTCAACGCCAACAGCCCGAAGTGAAACTTCATCGTATACTCCTTCCACTTCCTCAGGGCAAACTGAATCTTCTTCAGATATTCCCGCTGCTCCCTCGGCTCAAAGAAAAACTCATAAAATTCAAAAGGAACAAGCCAAGGTAACATCAAAAGCGAACGTTCATCATCAACCTAAACAGATGAGGGATAAAAAGATAGAAAGGAACCTAAGATACATGAAAAACCTTTCTGAAAGGAAACAATTCTGGCACTCCCAGAATGCATACTATTCACACAAAGACAAGAATCTGAAGTATGAAAATAATTCCGTAAGAAAGCCTGGTAATTCCAACAACCGAAAGCCAAGGTTCGGTTCGCATGAAAATACCAACCGAAAGCAAAGGTTCGGTTCTGAAAAGGATTTCAACCGAAACCAAAGGTTCGGTTCCAAGAACAACTCCAACCGAACTCAGAGGTTCGGCTCTGAAGTCAGTCGAGAACAAGACTCAAAGGTTAACCCCACCGATGATCAAAAGCAAAAGGGTCACCTAGAGTCATCAGCCAGAAAGTCCTCCCCATCCAAATTCTCTCGTTCTAACTCTTCTCGTCATTCTACTTCTACTCATTCATCTCCATCTTGCTCTAAAGCTAATCCCACTGTTCCTCAAAAACCTCATTCATCAGCTGAACAGAAGGGAAAGCGAAAGGTCGATGAATCCAAACCTGAGCCCACAGGAAACCAACCTAATCCTAACAAAATAAAAGTTTTCACCATTAAAAAGAAAGATGAAACAACTTTAATTAAAAGAACATATCTTGTTGACATCTCTTTAACTATTCCTGTTCCCATGAAAACCTCACATGGACCCAAGAAACTTTGGGTTCCTAAATCTGCTTAATTTTTGCAGGTTATAAGTGACGAGCAGTTTGACGAAGAATGGTACATCGACAGTGGCTGCTCGCGTCACATGACAGGGAGGAAAGAAGAACTCGGGGAATACAGATCTCTTGCAAATGGTGGCAACGTTAAGTTTGGAAATAACTCTTTCGGCACCATAAAGGGATATGGGATGATAACGAATGGTGACTTTACCATAAGGAAGGTGGCCTATGTGGAAGGACTTCAACACAACCTCATCAGTGTATCTCAGCTTGTTGGAGGTACAGGTCTCAAAGTTTCATTCGATGATGAAGGTTCTGAAATCATAGAGAAAAAGACAAAGAAAGTGATTCTGAAGTCAGAGCGAAAGGGTGAAATGTTTCCGCTGAACATGAAACCCATCAAAGGAAACCCAGCCATATGTCTGCTATCAAAAGCTCAATCCGACGAAAGCTGGTTGTGGCACAGAAGACTCTCTCATCTCAATTTCAAAGATATCAACCGACTTGTCACTGGAGGTCATGTTAGGGGTCTTCCAATGCTCAAGTTTGACAGAGAGCATTTATGTGCTGCATGTGAAATGGGAAAGCAGAGTCGTCAAAGTCACCCATCCATAATTAACACAAAAGTTGTTGAACCACTCGAATTGCTTCATATCGATTTATGTGGTCCTTCATCTATTGAAAGCATCGGTGGTAGCAAGTACATTCTTGTTGTCGTTGATGACTTCTCTCGATTTACATGGGTGTTCTTTCTAAAGCTCAAATCTGAAGCGACTCAAAAGCTGAAAGTGTTTGTCAAGCATATTGAAGTTCAGCTCAAGAAAGTCGTTCGCAACATCAGGAGCGATAATGGTCTCGAATTCAAGAACAGGGAGTTTGAAGAGTTTCTTGCAGAAAAGGGAATTAGCCATAATTTCTCAGCTCCCTACACACCACAGCAGAACGGCATAGTCGAAAGACGAAACCGATCTCTGTGTGAAGCTGCCCGAACTATGTTAAGTTTCGCTTCTTTACCTCTTTATTTTTGGGCTGACGCTATTTCTGCTGCTTGTTATACACAAAACAGGTCATATCTCAACAAGCGATTCACGCTCACACCATATGAGATATTAAACAACAGGAAGCCCAATGTGAAATTTTTCCACGTTTTTGGCTCAAGGTGTTTCATCTTTAATTCTAAAGAACACCGCAACAAGTTTGATGTCAAAGCCGACGAGGGAATCTTTCTGGGTTACTCACTCACTTCAAAGGCGTACAGGGTCCTAAACAAACGATCAAGAAGGATTGAAGAGACATACTATGTGACCTTCGACGATAGCTATGTCAAGAAGCTACAGGCCATAGATGACACTGCCAGGGAAATCTTTCCTCAAACTGGTCAAGTCACAGTCTCAATCGCCAATATGTACGAGAATTTTCTGGATCTCTTTGACGAACCGGAAAAAGCTTCTCTCTCCGAAGCAGGTGCAGCTGACAACAAAATAGATCATATGAAGCAGATTGTCGAAGATGCTGCAAGAAGAATGCATGAAGGAGAATCGCCTACTAATGAATCTCCAACCAACAATGCTTCAGTCGAGGGGGAGCCAAGTTCTCATGTCGAGAGGGAGCCTAGCTCACAAGTCCAGGGGGAGCCAAGCTCTACTACTTCAACCGAAGGTCCTTTATCAACCGAAGGTAACTCTCCAACCGAAGGTGCCCCTCCAAACGAAGGTGCTTCAATGCCTGAAAGTCCAGCACCACAAGAAACCCCTGAACCTCATGTTTCTCAAGACTAATCAATTGAGGGGGAGCATGATGATATGACGCTTGATTTCGATAGCCAATCTGAGCCTGAAGAGATGATCAACGCTGAAATAGATCCAACCTTTGATCCGAATTACCCTCCTCTTACAAAATGGACCAGAGATCATCCTATCTCTCAAGTAGTTGGTGATGTATCTGAAAAGGTTCTGACCCGATCTCAACTGAAGGCAAAACAGACGTCCTTATTCTCAAAGGTTGAGTTTTGTATGTTTAACTCATTTGTATCAAAAGTTGAACCGAAGACAGTGAACACTGCCCTCGATCACTCTGATTGGGTTCAAGCAATGCAAGACGAACTAAACGAGTTTGAAAGGAACAAAGTCTGGCGCCTCATTCCAACTCCTCCGGATGCTTCAGTTGTCGGTCTCAAATGGGTTTTTAGAAACAAAATGGACAAGGAAGGTAATGTCATAAGGAACAAGGCTCGTCTGGTTGTCAAAGGATACTGTCAGGAGGAAGGGATAGACTACGAAGAGACGTTCGCTCCAGTAGCTAGGCTAGAATCGGTTAGAATATTTCTGGCCTATGCTGCTCACAAAAACTTTGAGGTCTTCCAAATGGACGTCAAGTGCGCATTTCTCAATGGAGAACTTGAAGAAACTGTGTATGTGGAGCAACCTCCTGGGTTCGTGAACGAAAAATATCCAAATCATTGCTACATTCTGGATAAAGCTGTGTACGGCCTCAAACAAGCTCCGAGAGCCTGGTATGAAACGCTTACAAAATTTTTAAAGATGTCCAAATTCAAACAAGGTTCGGTTGACCCAACCTTCTTTTGCAAAAAGGAAGGTAACCACCTTATGATAGTTCAAATTTATGTCGATGACATCATCTTTGGCTCTACGAATCCCAGCTTAACAGCTGAATTCAAAAAGTTGATGGAGACTAAGTTTGAAATGAGCTCAATGGGTCCTATTAATTTTTTCCTTGGTTTAAACATAAGACAGGGACCCGACGGCATCTTTATCAATCAGGAAGCTTACACAAAGACTCTCCTAGTGAAGTTTGGAATGATGGGAGACTCAAAAGTCAAAGTCCCAATGGCTTTCGGCACCAAACTTACCCCTTCACTGGATAAACCAGCTGTCAACATCACGCTCTATCGTCAAATGATAGGCTCACTGATGTATCTAACTGCTAGCAGGCCTGATATCATGTTTTCTGTATGTTATTGTGCTCGATTTCAGGCTAACCCCCGCGAACCTCACATGCTGGCAGTGAAGAACATCCTACGCTATCTCAAGCGAACCGCCTCCTTAGGTCTATGGTATCCATCCAACTCTGGCTTCTTCGTTCAAGCCTATTCTGATGCTGACCTTGGAGGATGTGGACTCGACCGCAAAAGCACAACTGGTGGCTGTCAATTTCTTGATGGGAAGTTGGTCAGCTGGTAATCCAAGAAACAAACATGTGTGTCGCTGTCTACTGCTGAAGCGGAATACATTGCCGCTGCATCCTGCACATCACAAGTGATTTGGATCCAGAGTCAACTTCGAGACTATGGACTCAATATGAAGAAGATCCCTCTATATTGTGACTCTGAAAGTGCAATTAGGATCTGTCATAACCCGGTGCAACACTCTAAAACCAAACACATAGCACTGAGGTATCACTTCATCAAAGATCATGTGGAAGATGGAAATGTTGAAGTTCACTTCGTAAGAACCACTGATCAACTGGCTGACGTCTTCACCAAAGCTCTTCCAGAAGCATCATTCAATAAAATTTTGCAAGGGCTAGGTATGATGGAATCAGAGTCAGTACCTCACACTACCTCTCGATCTCAAACGTAAGAAGCGAATCCAACCGAACGTTCGGGTTCGGTTTCACCATTTCACTCGCTCATTACTTCAAAGGTAGTTTCTCCTTGTTGTATATTTCTGGTGAAAATTTGTTTTTCTTTATGTAAAAGTTTTTTTTATTGCATATCTAAACTCCTTGGTTTCTTAAAAATTTTTCCAAAACCGAAACCTCCAGAAGGTTCGGGTTCGGTTTTCTAAAATTTTATTGAACCGAAACCAACAGAAGGTTCGGGTTCGGTTTTCTAAAATTTTATTGAACCGAAACCAACCGAAGGTTCGGGTTCGGTTTCTCAAAATTTTAGTGAACCGAAACCAACCGAAGGTTCGGGTTCGGTTTTTCAAAATTTTCCTGAACCGAAACCAACCGAACGCTCGGGTTCGGTTTTTCAACTTTTTCCAACCTAAATCAACCGAACGTTTGGGTTCGGTTTTTCAATTTTTCTCCACAGTTTTTTTTAATCGTATTTTTTTTCTTTCTTTAACTCTTTTATAATTTTTTTTTTCTCTCAATTTCAAAAACTCCAAAAATATTTTAATTTTTTTGTGTGTGCTCATTCGTTTATGGGGATATATTTGATGACTTACTTAAGTGTCCCTAGAAGCATGCTGCTGTATGTGTCCCAAGCCTCATAAGATTTTGAATAATGACCTTCATGACCTGGTATACACAAACCTTGTCTTCCCAATAAGGCTAACTCATTTATTCTAATCGTGAGCTACCTCACTCTTTTCTCACATGAGTTCAGAGTCTCCTGCTTGGTCCTTAGGTTCGCAGCAGAGGTACTATGTCTTCTTTAACCATCCCCATTATACTTCTCCATAACATTCCTATCATCACTGTAACCCTTGAGACTCTCAGCAACTACCACTGAGGTTTATGGTTACCCAACATCTGTGTTTATGATCTTAGCTTCGTGCCACTACGAGCTGAGTGAAACCCAAAACTCAACACCAACGAATTGACGGTGACCAATTAACTTGATCAAGTTTTCACCAATGCATTAACGAATGTACCTTCATGAAATCTCAATTTTTTTCTTTTTGCGTGGTTCCAATGAAATTGTTACACACCATGACATTTCTTCGCAAGGGATCCAGTTTTAACTTTTTATCTGAGATTTCATATTAATCCAAGCCACTACAAAATTAACTCAAACCTACTTGTCCAACAGACTACACTGGTCTCACAAGTACTTTGTTCACGTTCGTTCTTATATCAGGAATTGAATTGTTGAATCAAAGCGAAACCACCCTTAATTTGCCTTATTTAAAGAAGTCTTTCAACATTTATTGATAAATGTTTGATCGTAATTCAACAGGATTCCACACTAACACTTGGAGGTCTCTCTTGACCTTGAAGGAAGAGATTCGTGCCCGGGATCATCAGTTTCGTGTCATAATTGACATCACAGATAATTCCAAAATGAGTTGCTTTATTTCTTTATCTTTTACACTCTTTGCATGAAAATCCTAGATTTTCAAAAATTCCGTTACTAATTATTTTACAGGCTGGATAATTCATGGATGGTTAATAATGAAGTTGTGGTTACCAATAATCCACGTGGGCGTTTTATTCAAAAGATGGCGTTTAAAAAAGGGATAAGTCCAAAAGGTTGCTGACGCGGCGGGAGTTCAAAGGATAGATATTCAAACGACGGTAAAAAGGAGGGCGCATGAATTTGAAGAGGCCGCGCTTTTTCTGACACTTATTGGACGCGTGTGCAGTTTTGAAGCGTCATCCATCAGGCATTAATGGCGCGTATGGAAATGGAAACGGTTTCTATCTCTGAACCGGCGCTTATTGGGCGGCGTAATCCTAGGAATCTGACACTCTCTCTCCTACGTGATCATCGCACGTCCCAACTGTCACCAATCAGTCACTCAAAAACCCTTCCGTATTTCAATAAGAGATTTGAAACGATCTTTCTCTCTCCTATCACCTACTATAAAAAGCCATCAACACCACCTTTTACCTCTTTACTGCCCCCATAATTCCCAAAGCAAAATTACTCCCAAAACTCTCTCCCGGTCATCTTCTTCTCCACACCTGCAACAATGGCTGAATCTTCATCTGTTCATGCCACTTCTCAGATTCTTCCCATCAGACCTCAACAATGCCTTGTCATTGATCTGAACCCACTAGCCTATGATCCCTACATGTCGCCGGTTATCGAATGCCTCAAGTTCTCCCAGCTTGCTCCGGCATTGTCCAGAATTGAAACGGTGCCAATGGTGGCTCTATCTCAGGTCTATGCGACGGCCTACTACGACAAGGGCGTCGACAGGATATTTTTCGAAGTAGCGGAACACAAGACGTCGATTTCTCGACCCCGCTTCTGCACCATGCTTGGGTTTGCTGCAGACCCATCACGTGTTAACCCGGAGACGATTCCGGTTGGCATGTTATACAGCATGTTCTACAACATGGGCTACACGGAAGTTCTTACCTCCGTCGCAAGGTTCAAGAAGTCATGCCTACCGCCCCTGTGGAATGGGTTATTTACAGTTCTCTTCAAGGGACTGTCTGAGAGGAGCTCAGGATCGGACGGGGCCAGTCGTCTTTTCCTGTCAATCATGTACGGGGTGTACAACGAGATCAACCTCGATTATGGGTTTGTCCTTTGGCAATAGTTGATTCAGAGCCTTTCTTCTACTTCTCGACACTCTGAAGTGTCGCTGGCCCGGTTCTGGATCTTGATCACAAGATGGGCCATGGACAGGTTTGAGGTCCCAACTGCTGACGGTGCACCGATGTCTTCTGTTGGTACGTTCCATACCAAGAAGATCATCGTATCCGATGCATCGAAATTCTCCTTCATTGGCTCTATCCCGGAGTCGATGTATGGAAGTGTGCCATCAGAAAGCAGTATGATCAAGGCGATCAAGGAGTTAGGGCCATCTGGTCCGAGGGAACTGACACCGGACATGCTGCGATCAATCCATGATGCCGACAAACCGGTGGCCAGGGGTAAGAAGGCAGACAAGGGAAAGAAGCCATCCAAAGCCCCAAAACCTTCTCCCAAGAAGCGCAAACAACCGAAGGCTGCTTCGTCACCAAAACCGAAAAGGAGGAAGACCCAACAAAAGCGAAAGCTAGTTCTTCCCTCCTCATCAAGTGAATCCGAAGGTGGGAGTTCGGACTCTGAGGGCTCACAAGGAGACGAATCTCCACAAAGAGGCAACACACCCCCTCGGTCCCCAACCCCGGAGATGGAACTTCACCAATCCCCAGTTCCTTCCCCTCCACCCACAATTCCTATTTCCATTCCCACCATAATCCCTACTATACCACCAACCTCATTCCCTATACCACCACCCATATTCACCACATCAACCGAAACACCACCGGTTACCGAAACCCCACCTGTAACCGAACCTCCACAAACCGATACCTATACACCACCACCACCCGAAACTAATCCCCCACCCACTCAACCTGAACCAACTAAACCAATAACACCCCCAGCTTCACCACTACCCCAATCTCCAGAAGACGCCTCCGACGGCGATGATCAATACCTTGGTGGTGATCACATGAACTATGATTCGGTCTATTATAGTCCGTTTCAAGTTCAAAGTGATGAGGAGGATGATGCTCCAGTGACAAAGAAGCATCTTCGTGAGCTTAACGAGAAGGTTGATCAACTTCTCGCCTCCTCTTCTAACCAGCAGTCCTCTTTATCTGAAGCAGCACTTCAGAAGATAGTTGATGCCTTCTCCAAGGCTCAACATGAATCAATGGCCTCAGCAACTGCTGCGATAGACGCCTCCACCCGAGCTTGTGAGGCTGCGACCGAAAAAGTCGATAAACTATTCCATGACGCTTCTATTCTGCTGTAGTCTATGCAGGAAAGCGCCGAAGCCACCAAAACAACTCTGGAACCAGTTGTTAATCAATTGGCCCAGTTTGTAAAGATGGAGTTATCCTCGTTCGCTACCCTCAGACAAAACCTTAGCGACGACAACTCGGCACTCCGTGCCTCCATCGATGCCCGCTTGGCAAAGCTACAAGAAGATCTTGCGGCTGAAAATTCACTGATGGACGTCCTGGCGTGTAAGACTACTGCCCTCAAAGTCAAGAGCACCCAACTTTCCCACTCTGAACAACAATTGGAGGCTCTTCGATCCGAGAGGGAAGTCATCAAGACGTGTGTTTCGGATGTCCACGCCGCTCTATCCAACATCCTAGAAGCACACGACCCCATCCTCAATCACTCCGTGAGGCGTACCCTCGCAGAGAA